>NW_007233055.1:0-40255 GCF_000164805.1 Carlito syrichta
TTTGAGTTCTTGTAGATCAGGATGTTAAGCTTGTCAGACCTGGTGTTGGCAAATACTTTTTCCAGTCTGTAGGCTGTCTCCTGCTCTCTTGATGGTTTCTTTGACTTTGCAGAAGCTTGTCAGTTTAATAAGGTCCCACTTGTCTATCTTCTCTCTTATGACCTGTGGGTTCGGGGTGTTGTTCAGGATTGGATTCCAGTTTCTGATTTCCATGAGTGTATTTCCTTCATTTTCTAAGGTTCTTATGGTTTGAGGTTTTACATTTAGGTCTCTGATCCATTTGGAGTTAACCTTTGTGCATGGGGATAGATAGGGGTCCTGTTTCAATCTTCTGCATGTGTTCAGCCAGTTTTCCCAGCACCATTTACTGAATAGGTTCTCCTCTCCCCAGTGGTAGGTGGTGGGGGCTTTGTCGAAGATGAGTTGGTTGAGAAATTGAGGTTTTGCTTCTGGAATCTCAATTCTATTCCATTGATCTATATGCCTGTTCCTGTACCAATACCAAGCTGTTTTGATGATTGTAGCTTTATAGTAAAGTTTGAAGTCTGGTAATGTGATACCACCTGCTTTGGTTTTTTTGCTGAGGATTGTTCTGGCTATTCTTGGACGTTTGTGTTTCCATATGAATTCCTGTGTAGTTTTTTCCAGGTCTGAGAAGAATGTTGCTGGTAATTTGATGGGTATTGCATTGAATTTGTAGATTGCCTTAGGTAAGATGGACATCTTCACAATGTTGATTCTTCCGATCCATGAGCATGGGATATTTTTCCACTTGTTTGTGTCATCTTTGATTTCTTTGAGCAGTGTTTTGTAATTTTCTTTGAGCAGTATTTTGGTTAGGAAGATGTCAAGGTATTTCATTTTTTTGTGGCTATTGTGAATGGAATTGTGTTTTTTATTTGGGTTTCTGTTTGTTTATTATTGGTGTAGAGAAATGCGATTATCTTTTGTACATTTATTTTGTATCCTGAGACTTTGCCAAAGGCCTTTATCAATGTAAGGAGGCTTTTGACAGATTCTCTTGGGTTTTCAAGGTACACAATCATATCATCTGCAAAGAGAGATAACTTGACTTCCTCTTTTCCTATTTGGATACCCCTGATTGCCTCCTCTTCTCTGATTGCTCTAGCCAGGACTTCCAAATCTATGTTGAACAGGAGGGGTGAGAGTGGGCATCCTTGTCTAGTTCCAGTTTTCAGGGGAATTGGTTCCAATTTTTGTCCATTTAGGAGTATGCTGGCTGTGGGTTTCTCGTAGATGGCTTTTACTATTTTGAAGTATGTTCCCATATGCCTAGATGTTCAAGGGTTTTTATCAAGAAGGGGTGCTGGATTTTATCAAAAGCTTTTTCTGCATCTAATGATATGATCATGTGGTTTTTGTTTTGACATCTTTTGATGTATTTAATTACATTTATGGTTTTACAAATGTTGAACCAGACTTTCATCCCAGGAATGAAGCCTACTTGTTCATGGTGGATGATTTTTGAGATGTATTGCTGAATCCGGTTTGCTAGGATCTTGTTGAGAATTTTAGCATCTATGTTCATCAAAGATATTGGCCTGTAGTTCTCTTTCTTTGTTGGATCTTTACCTGGCTTGGGTATCAATGTGATGTTGGCTTCGTAAAATGATTTGGGGAGAGTTCCATCTTTTTCAATCGCCTGGAATACCTTCAGTAGGATTGGTATCAGCTCCTCCTTGAATGTCTTGTAGAATTCTGCTGGAAAGCCATCTGGACCAGGGCTTTTTTTTGTAGGAAATTTTCTTATTACGTAGTCGATTTCCTTGATTGTTATTGGTCTATTTAGGGTCTCAATTTCTTCTTGATCCAACCTAGGTAGGTTGTGTGATGTCAGAAAGTCCTCCATTTCCTTCTGGTTTTCAAGTTTGTTTCCATACAAGTGTACGTAGTAGTCTCTAATGATCTTTTGTATTTCTTCAGGGTCAGATGTGACTTCATCTTTTGTGTTTCTGATTATGCTTATTTGGTTTTTTTCTCATTTTTTCTTGGTCAGTCTAGCTAGGGGACCATCAATCTTGTTTACCCTTTCGAAGAACCAGCTTTTTGTTTCATTGATTTTTTTGTATTATCTTTTTGTCTCCTATGTCCCTGGATTTGGGCTTTTATTTTGGTGATCTGGATTCTTCTGCTGAAATTAGGGTTTTTGTGGTCTTGCTTTTCCAGCTTCTTTAGGTGGCTTGTTAGGTTGAGAATTTCTGTTCCTTCCATTTTCTTCATGTGTGTTTGTAGGGATATAAATTCCCCTCTTACTACAGCTTTCAGGGCATCCCAGAGATTTTGGTAAAATGTTTCTTCATTTTCATTTGTTTCCAGGTATCTTTTGATCTCTGTTTTGATTTCATCATTGACCCAGGAGTTGTTTAGCATCATGCTGTTTAGTGTCCATGTCTTTGTGGGTTTTGGGGGGACTTTGTTGGTGTCAATGTTTATTTTTATTCCACTGTGGTCCGAGAAGTTGCATGGTAGAATTTCAGTCCTTTTAAATCTGCTTATGCTTGATTTATGGCCAAGTATGTGGTCAATCTTAGAATATGTTCCATGTGGTGATGAGTAGAATGTGTATTCTGTGGTCTTTGGATGGAGTGTTCTGTTAGGTATCAATTAAGTCCATTTGGGCCAAAGTCACATTGAGGTTCCAGATCTCCTTGCTGATTTTTTGTCCTGATGATCTGTCTAGAGTTGTGAGTGGAGTATTAAAGTCCCCAGTTATGATGGTGTTAGAGTCAATATCTTTCTTTAGTTTTCCTAGAAGTTACTTTATGAAAGTTAGTGCACCTATGTTGGGTGCATATATGTTTAGGATAGATATTTCTTGTTGATGGATTGAGCCTTTTATCATTATGTAGTGGCCTTCTGTATCTTTTTTGATTTTTAATAGCTTGAAGGGTATTTTGTCTGAAATTAAGATCGCTACTCCTCCTTTCTTTTGCATTCCGTTTGCCTGAAAGTTTGTTTCCCATCCTCTTACTTTGAGTCTGTGGGTGTCCTTTCTAGTGAGGTGAGATACTTGAAGGCAATAGATTGTTGCCTGATGATATTTTATCCATTTTGCCATTCTTTGTCTTTTCAGTGGTGCATTTAGTCCGTTCACATTTAGGCTAATAATTGAAATGCAAGAGTTGATCCCTGTCATAAGGTTCTTACAGAGTTGTTCCTGTTTGTTTGTTGTCTTTCTTTGGGTTTTGGAGTTGGTTCATGTGTGTTTTTAATCTTTTGCCTGTACTCTTGTGAAGAATGCTGTTGTTCTTTTTTCTTTTTCTTCTGTGTTCAGTACTTTCTTAAGTGTTTCTTGTAGAGGTGGTCTGGTGGCAGCGTAGGTTCTTAGGGATTGGATATCTGGAAAAGATTTCAATTCTCCCTCACTACTGAAGCTTAGTTTGGCTGGGTAGGTTATTCTTGGTTGAAATTGTTTCTCTTTTAGAACTTTGAAGATAGGGCTCCAGGCTCTCCTGGCCTGAAGAGTTTCTGTGGATAAATCTGCTGCTATTCTAATTGGTTTTCCCTGGTGGTAGTCTGGCCTCTTTCTCTTGCTACCTTTAGGATTTTTCCTTTTATAGCTACTTTGTTTAGGCGAATTATTATGTGTCTGGGAGTTGGTCTTCTCATTTGCTGTCTTGCATGGGTTCTCTGAATCTCTTTTGTTTGAATTTTTTCATCCTTGATGAGATGAGAGAAGTTTTCTTGAATGATTTCATGAAATGTTTGTTCCAGTGTGTCTTCTGTTTCTTTCTCTGCCTCAGGATACCAAATTACTCTTAGGTTTGGTCTCTTGAAGTGATCATTCATCTCTTGCAGGTTTTGTTCTGTCTTATTGAGCTTCTTTTCTATGCTTTTGACAGTTTGGGTTAGTTCTGTGTTTTGGTCTTCGAGCTCTGAGATTCTTTCTTCGGCTTGGCTGATTCTGCTTTCCATGCTTATTAGTCTGTTGTTCATTTCCATCACAGTATTCTTTACTGCTGTCATTTCTGACAACAGCTTCTTCCTATTTTCTTCTTGTCTCTCCTCAATTTTTTAAATTCTCTCCATTAATGTCTTGATGTCTGGGTTTGTTGCATGTAATCAGTCATTCTGGGGACTCTTCATTGTCTGTGTTCCAGAATCTGTTTTCTCAGTGTCTGATTTCCCAGGGGTCTGTGTAGGATCTATATTCTTCTTTTGGTTTTTCTTCATTTGTGTGGTTTTTTCTCCCTCTCTACTTTTTTCTTCCCTCCACGTCACCATCTTCTTTAATTCTGTTATTCAGGGGTAAAGGGATTGGTTTTACTTCTGTTTTTTCAATCTCCTATTCTTTATGTATATCCTCTTACTTTGTTCAATTCTGAAGTTGTACTGTAGGTTGGAGGTGGTCCTTTTTGCAGTTTTGAGATGTATTTAAGGGGAGAGCTGTGATTCAAAATCTGTCTGCAGGTCCTGGTATTCGCTGACAGGCGTGTGGATAATGTGGAACCCACTTCCCACTGCCCTGGAATCTGTCCGTGCAGTGGGGCTGTAGGTTTACTCCCTGAAATAAAATGTGGTTAGCAGAGGGGAGAGAATGGCGCAGATAGTCAGTTGAAGAGGGGAGTGGAGAGATAGAGGAGTAAGGGGGGAAACAAACGAGTGTGCCAACAGATAGAGAGAGAGGCCTATACTGAAACAGATAAAAACAATAGACCACAGCTACAGTCGAACCAACTCTCATACAAACAAAAATAAAACGTATAGTGATGCTAATATACAAGCTAACCAACCACCTTGTTAGTGTGCTGTTCCTCTATACAAAGATATGGTTTACAGAGAGAAGAAAAGGAAAAGGAAAAAAGAACAGTTTGGGTTAGTTCTGTTAGGGAACAATACAGTAGGAATAGAATTAAGTCATTAAATTGATAGAATCAATGAAGCACACTCTGAGACCTTTCGTTTAAGTCCAATGTCCTTTCAGGTCTGATTTCTAGTTTTCTTTTCAAGCTGGTAAATTAGTTTGCAGTTAGAGTCAGTTGCCCCTGATCTGCTGTGAAGGACAGTTCAGATTAACCTTCCTTCAGCAGTTCTGTCTTTATCAAGCTTGTTTCTCCCGTTTCGGTGTTGTTACCTTGAATCGCCAGCAGGTGGTGCTATCTCATCTGCTCGCCCCAGAGGGGGTGGGGCCGGACAGGAAGAAGATGGCTGCCTGCCTCCGAGCAGGCAACAGGAGCCCCACGCCAGGCGGGCAGGACAGTCTCAGCCGCAGGATAGGTGGCAGCGATCCCAGCAGATCTTCCCTGAAGCAGTTTGTTGTGGATCTCCTCGGGCCGCGTGGTGCGATATGCTACCCCTCCCAGAGGCCGCACTGGCGGTGGTGAAGGCGGTGGCAGTGGCGGTGGGGGGAGGGGCGGCAGTGGCGGTGGGACCGTTTGGAATGCAGTCAAAACTGTCCAGTCGTTGCGATGGCAGCGCCGAGCTCTGTCTGTAGCGCAGGCTACGATGCTGGGGTCCCCAGCCCCCGGGGGTCTGAGACTCACTGCAGATCTCCCTTGCAGAGGGCTTCAGACGCCGGGTTGTCCCATCGACATCTTGCCGCGTTTCTCCTGGAGTGTTTTCTTATCTGCAGCCAAATCTCAGAGTGCTGGTGGGGCCAGGCCAGTGTCAGAGTCTTTAATATCAGCGGGCTCATTCATTTCCTTGAGAAGTTGTTGAATGCCATCCTCAGCCTGCTTGATCAGCCTAGAGTAAGTACTCTGACCATAAGTTTTCAGCAAGTCAATATCCCCCTCATCCAGAGCTCGGATGAGCTTGTGGTTTTTTTCATCCTCTTTGATCGGCACCAGGGTAATCCGGCATTTTAGTAGATCCAAGTGCCTCAGCTCCTTAGTGATTGATGAGTTTTGCTTTTAAAATTTTATTTATTATATATTACATATTTTTGTAGAGACAGGTTCTCATTTGGTTGCCCAGGCTGGTTTTGTATTTTAAAAAGTTAATGTGAAAATAAAAGCACCTTTGTAATCCCCTTCCTCCAGACTATCAATAATAGTTTTGTTGATAAAATAATGCATTGTTTGGGTCACCAAAAAGGAAAGATAAAACCACTCATGCATACAAGAATGAAAGTGCAATTCCTTCATACTATCTCTGAATTATCCTGCATTTATTGGTTTGTTACCAGTGACTCGGATTTTGTGGGCTGAGATGTCGGCAGTGATACTGATTTCTGAGGCCTGTCAATGTCCCACTATATACCCATTCGTTGAGGAGAATGGCTTACATATAAAATCTTCATATTAGGAAAGGCCAAATTCTTATCCTAAAAACAAATCATTATTGGGCAGAGTGTTTTGCCCTAAAGTCTGTGTTGTAGCCTGTGTTCCTCCAAAAGCAGAGCCTTGAGATAAAGTCTGGCATGCAGGTATTCATTTAGGAAGTGATTTTAGGAGATGAGAAGGCGGAAGGGAGAAAACAGGGAAGCAGGAACAAGCAATATTTGAACATGTTATCAATGGCCACAATTTGAGGCAACTGGTCCTTTATCTGTGGGCCCTGTCAGAAACCTTATGAAATATACTCGTATCTCAGAACAGTACTCCTGGAAGGTGACAGAATGAAGCATTTGCCCATTAGCTCCTTCCCCTGTTAGTGGAGGGAGACCCCCTGGATCACAATGGTGGAGAAGCCCCAAGGCATAAGGCGAGAGGTTCTTAGCATGGCAATGAAGGAAGTACTGAAAGCTGTATCCTACAAAATTTGTCAAAGCCCAAGTTGCCTCTGCAGTGGCTGGACTAAGAGAGTGTAGAGAGGATTTGAGATGGTGGAGGTGTTGTATACAGATCTTGACGTTGCCTTTTCAGAGAAGACATAGTCAAATGGTTGACATAGCAGATGCAAGTTAACTGAGTTGAACTACAGGACCACTGACAAATTTGACTATTACATTATCCATCCTGCTCATAATACACCTACGCCTTGCTGTTCTCTATTCGAATGATGAGAGCCTATAGTCATGTATTTCTTTTAAGCAAACAGAAACACAGGGGAGGAAGAGGACAGAGGATTCAGGTTGGAGGGTTGGAATTCAGAGGGCAATCAGTGTGGATAGATATTGCCAAAATTAAATGAAGTTCAGAACTTCCACCTCTTGGTTGATTCTAGCATTTCCCTGCCCAAAGAAAGGATTGACTGGTGCTATGGTTTGAATGTGTGTATCTCCCCAAAGTTCATATGTTATATCCTAAAATTCAATGCAATAATATTAAGAGGTGGGGCTTTCAGGAAGTGATTAAATCATACAAACTCTGCCCTCATGAGTGAGATGCGTATCCTTATAAAGGGCTTGAGGGAACTAGCTTAGCCCTTTTGCCCTTCCAACTCTTCTGCCATGTGAAGACACAGCCACAAGGTGCCATCTTGAAAGCAGAGAGCAGCCCTCACCAAATACTAAAACTGCTGGCATCTTGATCTTGGACTTCCAACAGTACTGTGAAATGACATTATTCATAAATGAGCCAGTTTTGATAATGAGCCAGTTTTGAATATTTTGTTACAGCAGTACAAACAGACTAAGATAACTGGGATTGTGTGCTATCACTCAATGTGTATCATTCAATACTCAGAATGAGTGTATATCACCTCCTTGGGGACTGGCTTGCTTGCCTTTCATTCAGCACAATCACTGATTCTGGTCAAATCAGCTGCGACAACAGTAGCCACACAGTGGCAGTGGTAAAAATTATAGCATCTTAGATAAATGTCAGTTGGAGTCTCTTTCCCCTTAAGAGACAGTGTGACTGACAGGCCTCCAAAGGCTTCATGTCTTTTCTAGTACATCTTGGCTTCTCTCTCTAGACCATGGCATGGCCCAAGCACACTGATTGCTTGCACTGGAGCATTTTCCCCACCAGCTCTAACTCAAACCTGGCCAGTTGAAAAAGTGGTAAGAGGAAGTAAATAAGAGTAAATGATGCAGAACAAAATATTACTATTGTGACATCTGACCCAGAACTTTCCTTAGGGAAGAATCAACCAGCACAAAAAAGATGGGATTCCTGCAGCCTGGAGGTGCTGATAGTAAGGCTTTAGGAAAGTGAGAAGAATTCCATTGCATAGAGTAAAAGAATTCATTTCCCTAGCGGGGAGAGAGGGTAATTTGATCTCAGCTCAGTGAAACAGGGCTGCTTCTTCAGCTGTCTGTAAGGTGAGAGGTTTATTCCCCATGCTCTGTTGTTCGTGTGAACAGTCTGTTCTTACACAATGCTCTCTAGTCTAGAACTTCCTATGTCAGTTATAGATCAAGATCTAAGCATTTTGGAAATGGAGTTGTTAGCATGTTTATCTAAGCAATTATAATAATATTCCATTTCCTAGACTGGATAGGGTGGGAGGAATGAGAGAGCAGAGGAGAGAGGAATGAACAAGATGGAAAAAGATTGTGTTCAGGTAAGGTGAAGGGGCATGAAGCTCAAATCACTCATAGTGGATTAGTTGGGGGACACTTCAAGGACAGTGATGGCTATGATTGCATTTGCAGTTGTTTGTACTGTTTCATCATAAATGTGTTTTCCATGACTTTAAAACAAACTCTAAAGCTGCAGTAAAGTCTATTTTCTCTCAGATCCCTAGGGTGAGTAAAATTTTACCAGGTGGAATTCAGAGAAAGAGCTAGTTCCATGTCTCATTGAATCGAGTACAACCAAAAGCAATGTCTTGAGAAGCAAAGCAGGCCATAAAAACATTAGCCACTTGCAAAGCTGCAGACATTTTGGAGATAGCTTTACACTTCTACAGGTTGGAAAACTTAGGAGTTTTAGCCACCGCTTGGCAATCTGACATCAGAGAATACCTTTCTTCTTCTTGTGAAAACAAAGCACAAACCCTAAGCCTTTAAGGTTCATGCCATTCAACTATTCCACTGGTCTCTCCCTACTGATCGCCTACCAGCCTTCAGCTCTCTCCCCCTCCACCATGATAACTTGGATTCTTAGCTCACAGATGTCCTATTAAATTGTCATCCTAGCGCACTTTATAACCTTGTGGACAAGCCATCGACACAAGGACTTTTTGACTCTACCACCTTCTCATCTATAATACCTTTTCCCCCTCTCCTTACCCAGTAAATCCACAGTCTTCTTTGGACCATAATCATTCAAACTGCTCTGTCTTCCAAATCACAAAATTAGATATTTTTCTCTCTGACCACAGGCTGCCTTCCGGAATTTCAATCTGCTTGGTTACTCACACCATTGATACTCTTAAGCCTCATTGGACCCTTCAGTCCCAAATCCATTAGCCTTTCCATACCTCCACTTCCTTCCTTATTCACCTGGGATTTCATGGTATATCAACTTTAAAAAATTGAAGCAAAATAACTTTCACCAATTCCCCAAACTTGTTTGGATCTCTGGCTTCTTGTTTCCTTTATCTGACAAAACTTGAATACAGGAAACACCCAATTGTCTGTCCCTTCAGATTGCCAGTTGAGTAATCAACTCCTACTTGAGACTTCTTTGTACATAGACTCAGGTTTATTGGTTATAACTGGCATAGTGTTGAAAATAGGTACACAATTATGTGATCGATAGTAGATGTTTAAATATCCCCAATATATATCAGTCATTAATTACATCAAAGCTGATATTTTACTCTCTCTTTCCAAGCCAGCCATCTCATTCTCCTCACTTTTTTTCTTCTCTTTCTTCCTTATTTGCCATATCAATTTGTTATCAATTCTTGGTTATTTTAAGTCTAAAATTACTCTCAACTTTGTGCCTCTCCTCCCACCGCCCCCTCGCTGCCACTGCTGTGGTTCAGTACCTCTCATCTCTGATCCAGATAGTAGAAATCATTCCTCTGTAGCTGGCTTTGCCAATCCCATCTCTAGCCCTTCTATTCACTCTTAATTTTTTTTTTAACAGTGCACATCGGATCATGTTATCTCTACTGCTAATGAAAGTCTTCAATGAGTCTTCAATGAGTCACTTGTACTTGCAGAATTCATAGCAAATCTTAAAAATTTTTTATAGTCTCCAAGAAACCTTTCCAGACCTACCTCCTCCTTTCTTCCTCACATACTTTTCACCCTGGCCACAACTCATGGTTCTGTTGTCCTGGAGGACACACTGGGCTTCACCACTCTCCTTGTCACTGCTCATGGTGTTTCCTTGATAATGAAGATTCTTTACTTACATCCTTCATATGTTCTCATCCTACTTAACCTTCAAAACACACACACACACACACACACACACACACACACACACACACACACACACGTATATATGTATATACATACCTGTATACTCCTGCATATACATATATACTCAGTATGTCCTGATAAATGTCCAATAGCTGGTTCTCTGAGGGAAAAAAAAAACCCCAGTTTTTATTGTTTGCTGATTTCCATAGTATGAATATTCCAACTATGGATTATTTCAAGCTACCGACTTGATATCAGGAAAGAGACAGAATCTTTAGCTTTCTTCAGCCAGTGGAAACTGCCTCCAACACACCATTAGTTACAGTCATATCTACATACATGTACTCATATACATGTATACACATCAAGCATGTCTAGTATATTTGTTGAAATAATCTAATGACATATTTAATTTTTTTCTAGCGGTTCAAACGCATTTAAACATATCTGTGAGTTTTGAGATAAAATAATAAGGGACAGCATTATCTAAGTCAGAATTGAAGTTCCTATCCCCAAAATAAGAGAGAGAGAGAGAGAGAGAGAGAAAGAGAGAGTTAGCATACGTATTTTCCATTTTTTCTGTATTAAATGTTTTAATTTAGTTTTCATCAACTTCATTAAAGATGATGTATAGACAAAAATAAAATATGTTTTAATTTCGTAGTCTAACTGTTTTCTATCTCTTATTCATTAGATTTATGTATGACAGGCCTTTCTGTAAAATGCCAATGGAGTGTAACATAAGGAAAAGTGAAATGACTGAATAGTCCTAGGAATTCTAGTAAACCTTAGAACAACCTGACCAGGCAGAGTTATTCAACACCTAAATGATTACACAAGTAAAACTTGGATGTTTCTTTTAGGCTGGATGCAAGACTTTTTCCTTTATAAGTTTTAGTTTTGTGTACATATTTAAAGCTTCTCTAAAGGGAAGTATCATAAGAAATTGAGAATTACAAGGCTTTTTCCTTTATGATTTTCAATTTTGTGTACATATTTAGAGTTTCTTTAAAGATAAATGTCAGAAAAATTGAGAATATATGTTATTGCCAAATTATCAAACTTAAGCAAAGACTTTGCAGTTAGGAAAAACAAGTACCAAGTTTACTTCTGTAACTTTCTTATTCTGGAAAAGTGATAGTTTGATTTAGGCCATTCAAACATGAACCTGTTTTGATTTCGTAAGTTGTATATTTCCTACCAGAAAGCTAGATATAAATGGTACCGCTGTGTTTTAAGATATTATTAAGTCAGACACCCTTATTTAAACAATTAACTCTGCAAATAGAAGGTTAAACAGAAGTCCAGTGCACAGTGATATCTTTTTTTCTTGTAGATATCCACCACTTTCTGAACTTCAGCCATGACATGTATGTCCATGGTTTGAAATGTTGCCTATTTAATAGGAAGTTCTGGTGTTGTAACATCTCTGTTTAGAAAGTCTTTCTTGAACCCATTGCTTGAAGGAGAGATTCCATTCCTCTGCCCCTGGGGCTATGGGAACCAGGTGTATCACAAATGGGTTTCAGATGTGCTGAGATATTGATCCCATTGGCCTCCAGCCAAAACCAGTCTCATTCATTTACCCCAGTATGTACAAGCATGGTTATTTTGCTTGTGTGTCATGATAGGGAAAAGACCAAGAGGTCCTGGGCCTGGGTACAAGGTCTAAACTCTGCATGGCACTCAATACCTTTATGATCTTGCCCATTCCTTTTCCTTACAGCCTGGCCTCTCTTTCAGCCTCTCCCATTATGCGTAGCCCTTTTCAAACTCGCAGGACTATCCCCTCCTTTCCTAAATCGCTACATTTTTGCCTTCCCTGCTTTTGCTCCTTCTATTTCATCCACTGTTTCATGTCTTTCTTCCCCATCTGTACCATGAATATCTTATGGCCCTTTAAAGATAGAGCCGAAGTCACCTCTTCCATGAAATCCTCAGAAAGTTCCCTGGGCTGAAATTCTCTCCCCTTCCTTTGTGCTTCCATTGAAGTGTGCTTGTTACCCTCTTAGACACTTATCACAATGTGCCTTGAGTGACAGATACTTTGTGCTTATTTATCCCCATCCTAGAGTGTACATGGCAGAGACCATTTTGTTTATCGTTGCTCCCCTCCCAGTGACAGCAGGATCTTGCATAATCAATGCTTGTTAAATTGAATTGACTGTGCAATTACAAGAGGTAAAAGAAGATTGACTTATATTTCTTACACCTCTACCATGTGCCAAATATTGTGCTGGTACTTTAAATGAAACAATATATGCAGGCTTCACAATATCCCTTTGCAATTTGCAGATGAAGAAACCAAGGGATTGCAAAGTTAATTACCTCCAAATGTTAAGTTTTATACTGAAAGAGAGAAACTGCAAAGCAATGCTCTTTTCAGGTGTCCAACAGAGAACTTGGCTCTGTGAAGGTTTCAGAGCTTGAACTTCACCCTGACCATATAAATCTCCAAACAGTGAAAGAGAACAGGAGGAGCTTGTTGGATCCTGGTCAGAGATTTTGCTGGGTGAACTGCCTTGCTGGTAGAGTCCTGGCAAGAGTTTCATTTCACAAACTTGAAATAAATCATTCTTTCATCAACAGAGAAATCCTTCTCCTTAGAACCCAATCTGAGGTGGCTAGGTAAAAGGGAATAGAAGAAAGTTATTTTTCTCTTTGCTTGGAAAAGAACTTTCCAGTGATACTTCATGGAAAAACAGAACAAAATGTCTATGAATGATAGATACTCTAGTTGGACAAATGTTTCTCCTTCATTCTTTCTTGTTACATTGTGATTTTGTTTATTCTGTTATGTTTACATTTCTATTACTTCTTACTGGACAGTTTTTTGTCAATTATACCTCAACAGAGCCAGAAAACAAAAGAATAATAACTATTTGAAACAGAGATAACAATAATATTTTAAGGGGTTTATAACATAATAAAGGTACAAAATATTCAAACAGTAGCAAAAAGGATGGAGTATAAATTGTTTTAAAATGCTTAAGACATAAAAGCAATAATTTAAGGTAGACAGAAATAAGTAAAAGATTCATATTGAAATCTCTAGGATAACTGTTAAAACATTTCACAATGTTTAACTAAAAAGTTAGAAGAGTAGAAAGGTTGGAAAAAATCATTTAATTAATTTTTTTTAAATGGCAAGAAATCATGATGCTATAATGACTGAAACAGAATGTTTAAACTCAAGTAAACAGAGTTTTGAAAACAATACCTAGATTAAATGACTTAAATAATTAGATGACATCAGTCTCTAATATGGAACTTCAATGTACAGTGTTCAGGGGCCCTGATTGGCTAAGATATATATGGTCTTGGACAAACATTTTGATGTTGAGTGTTGATTTTCTGATCTCTAAAAGAAGCTGAAAAATGCGAATACAGCTTCCTACAGTTGATGATGAGTTGATAAGTCCAGTTTTCCTTGGGCTTTCCATACATCAAGAAAATCAGTGATTCAGTTTGTCCTTCTATGGGACTCCCAGGTACTATGGCCCTCAGAGCCTCATCATGGCCAACATGAAAAATGACTTAACTAGTGATAATAGCCACTTGTATTAGTGTCATGTTCTATACCACACGGTGCTGTCACACCTATCATCCCATTAGGACCTCGCAGCAGCCTGGTGGGGTAGTATTCTTGGCAGCATCCCGCCTTTTGTAGGAGTGAGAAGTTGCAGCCCAGAATGGTGCAGTAGCAGGCCTTAGGTCATATGGCCCAAGGTAAGTAGCAGATCTAGGACTCAGAATCTGAGTTGGATAATTTTTCCCAGTTTTATTCTTTAGTATATTTAAGAAGCTACCAGGCTAGAGTCTGGAGTGAAGAGAAAGGTAATAAAATTTGAGCGACTATAAGGGCAAGGGGCTTGACGCCGAGGTTAAGCAGATAAAAGAATTTTCTAACAACGGACTTTTCCTATATTTACATGCTATGATGTCCACCTAAACCTGTACTTGTCTGACATTTAAAGGAGGAAGGAAGGAGGATGAATAATCATCAGGCCAATTGTCAGGTGCACACAGTGAGCACTATTCCTGCAGGATACACTATTGCCTCACAATACTTTTTTACAGTCTTTTTTTCTTTTTTTGAGTTGGAGTCGCGCTCTGTCACTCAGGCTGAAGTGCAGTGCTGTGATCGTCACTCGCTGCAGCCCTGAACTCCTGGGTTCAAACAATCCTCTTACCTCAGCCTTCCAAGTAGCTAGGACTACAGGCACATGCCACCATGGCCAGCTAATTTTTTATTTTTTAAATTTTTTTGTATGTTGCCGGGCTGGTCTTGAACTTTGGACCTCAAATAATCCTCCCATCTTGACCTCCCAGAATGCTGAGGCTACAAGCATAAGCCACCACACCCAGCCCGTTTTTTACATTCTTGATTCATTTTTCAGGTTTATCAGAAAACCTCTGTACTTTGTGAACTTATTTCTGAAAGGAACAAAAACCGAGGGAGCCAGAGAAAAGAGGCAAGGAGATAGGTTTAGGAGTGTTTCTTTCATTGAAGGAAATATAAAAGCGAAAAGTTTTCAAACACAGGAAAAGTTTAACAGCAGTTTCCAACGGTAGAGGCTCATCTTGAAAGGTATTAACTTTCCATTCATTGGATTTTAATGTATGTTGAGTCTACAGCCTGCATCTTAGAACATTGCTGCCCAATAGAACTTTGTGTAATGACAGACGAAGCCCATCATCTATGTGGTCCCATATGATAACTTCTAGCTGCATGTGCTTAGTAGGTACTTGAAATGTGTATGACAGAGAAACAGAATTTTTGCTAATATTTAACTTTAATTATTTAAATCTAAGTTAATTTACATGAGGCTAGTGGCTACCATCTGGAGCTGCACAGTTCTAGAAAGTTATTTGATGGCGTCAGTCTTCTGGTCATGTTTCATAACATATTGATATAGAAGAGTTATAAAAACAGCTATGCTTTCCTCAAAGTTTTTGAGGACAAGGGTTTTCATTTTTCAAATAAAAGTGGACATTGACAAATCACAATGAATATGCTCTTGAGTAATAATAAAGAGAACCTGAAAAGCTTGGGTAGATTTCATATCTTTCCAAGTCTTGCAAAGTCTTAATTTAGTACCTAAGTAATACAGTCTTCTAGCTTAGTTGGCAAGAACATGTAGGCTCATGGGAGTGTTAATTAATATAATTATTTGGCAAATGAAAAAAATCAAACCTTGAACTACTGTACTTCAGAGCTCAGAAAAATCAATAGTTTCTTATTGATACGTTTCTTACATGTTATTTCTATTTTAGGACAGGCTATTTTGAGACTGTGGAATTTCTTCTACATAGTGTAATACACGTTCACCAAGATAGCTATCTGAAGCACGTGGGAAAGCAGAACAAATGAATGATAACCAATTGTCTGTCTATACAATTCCACAGCATTTGGCCTTGTCAGAGGGCCCAGTCCCCAGTGAAAACACATTTGTGAGGTCCCCAGATGAGATCCCATGACTGTGATAATTGTCACATGCCTGTTTATTTTTCCCTTGAGAAACTGAATGCGTTAAAAAAAAAAAAAAAGATCACAACTAAACAAAAGCATATCAATAACAGGAAACTGTTGGTGAGAAATACCCTGATGTTCCTGTAAATTCACGTCACCAGATTCCCAAGGGACAAAGGTGCATGAACTGCATGGGTAAATAATTATGATTTAATACAGAGGCCTTGCAATGCTGTTTACAGTACAACAACAAAAAAGAATTGTTTCTGGAGGCACAAATAAGCAAATAATAGAAACACATATCAATATAATCAGGAAGTGATGATGTTATGTCTAGGTCAGCTACTGAAAACAATTTGTAATCTATCAAAGTATCTCCTCTGCAATTGCAAGCAGTACATGGTGGGACCTTATGAGGAAGATAATACCTCATCCACAGGGTGATTAGAAATGGTGGAGAAAATGATATTTATCCCGGGGATTTTCTGAAAAGGCTTCTGCATCGTGACACTTGTCCATTTGCAGGGCTTTATTCCCATGGATAATGAGAGGGAAAAAGAAATTTCTCCCTCCTTCTTTAAGAGGATTTTTCAATTGGAGGGCAATGTCAGACTTGTGAATGTGTGCCTATTGGTACATGCATGTTCCAGCTAAGAAGAGAAATGAGTGGCAGTGCTTCAACATAATGTAGGACCTTTTCCTTGCTTTTTAAAAAATTATAAATGGTGTTTTTCTTGATAAAAGTGGAAAAACATCAATTTTATTTCCCCCCCCAGAATCTACTTACTGCAAAAACATTAGGACCTGTGTTAGGTAGCCTGAAGGAAAAATCTAACGTTTTTATTGGGAGTGGGATTGGGGTGGGGGAGCTGAAGAAGAGAAACGGGGTAGCAGTGAGAATCAAGACAGAATTCTTACCCGAAATATCTCTGCTTTTCTTCTGGGTGGTAGGATAAAACTCTGAAAGCCTCATTCTTGAGTTTAGGCAATTTTTAAAATCTGCCCACTTATGTGGCCAAAGGTAACCTCACTTTGTTCGTTCCTACTATCATTTCTCTAGTTCCTAAAAGATCCTGTGGTAGACAGAATAGTGGACCTCCCAAAATGTCCACATCCCAATCCCGGAACCTATGAGGACACTGCTTTCCATGACAAAAGGGATATTGCAGAGGTGACTAAAATAAGAGGCTGTGGCAGCTCATACCTGTAATCTCAGCACTTTGGGAGTCCCAGGTGGGATGATACTCTTGAGGCCAGGAATTTGAGACCAGTTTGGGCAACATAGCAAGACCTTGTCTCTGCAAAAAAAAACAAAAATTAGGTGGTTGTGATGGTGCACACTTGTAGTCCCAGCTACTCAGGAGGCTGAGGCTAAAGTCGAGAGCCCCGTTGTTAGAGGACTACCTCCTTAGTATGTTTTCTTTGCTGTTTGAGCTTAGGAAACATGACTTTGATCAATGTAAATGAAATGATCATTTCACTATTTCTAGAGCAATAAAAAAAGTCACCTGATTTCTTTGATCTTTAACATTGTGTTTGATTTTTTTCTTTATCCGATATAGTACATCTCCTGGAAGCAGATACCTAGGAAGCAAAGTCTCTCTGTCTTTATTTCTTTCATACTCTTTGGGTCTCATTGTCTACTCAGATACAGCTGAGAATGACCATCCCCTCACTTCCCAGTCAGAAACACTTGCAACAGAAAACTGATACTAGTGTAAAAGAAGTGTTGGGCCACGAACAGTATATAGAAGAGATGGTACCTGGGGATCAAGGAGTGATGTACAGAAAAGACCCCACTGTGTCCTGAGACTATGTAGTCATTAAGAGAAAGATGGAATTGTTGTTCAAAAATCTCTGCTGGCTGTTTCTAATGAATATCACAGCAGAAAGAGACTTGGACTGTGTGCCAGGCAAACTGCTCTAACTCTGGATCGGCTACTTATTTTATTAGTAATAATTCACCCTCATGGTCTATAGGCACTAGGCTGAGTATTTCACATGGTAATGATCTCATTTGATTATTTCAACAGCTTTGGGGGAAGGGTACCCATATGATCCATTTTCCATGGATACATTTGAGATTTTGCAGATGCTCATGCTGAACTCTAGAGAGGTAAATGAACTTAACTCAAGGCCAACCAGTTAGAGAGCATTCAAGCTAGAGGTTGAATCTAGGCCTGTGTGACCCAAAGGCCATGAACTCAGAAAATTGGAGGAGACAGTAGGGTGTGGTGCTAGAAGTTCCCATTCAGGGCTGGGCATGGTGGCTCATGCCTATAATCCCAGCACTGTAGGAAGCCACTGCACTACAGCCCGGATGACAGAGTGAGACTCTGTCTGAAGGAGATGGGGGATGGGGGCGGTGGGTGGGGGTGGGGACAAGGAGAATGAGAGGGAGACAGAAAGGAGAAGTTGTTCCTGGTCAGTAGGTGGCCTTCCACATGGTCCTTCAATATCCAGATGTCTCCCATCTTGTAATTCTCTTTGAGGGCCCTGAAATGTTTACAGTCATATGGGGAAAAAAAAAAAGAAGGTTCACAGGTAGCCAGTTTTTTGGGGGGGCCAAACCTAGAAGTGGCACCCATCGCTTTCCACTTATATTTTGTTGGCTAGAACTTATCTCATGGCCACACATAACTGTGAAGAAGGCTGAGACGTGTAGGGGCCCCTATATTTGGGGTTCATTTGGCCCAGAAGTTAACACCACTTACTATAAAGAGTCCTGTGTGTGAACTAGTCATCTTCTTTTGGGAAAGGTTGAGCATCTTCTTCTTAAGGAGTTGGGAATGGAAGAGACTGAGAGGACAAAAAAGCTGAAGTGATACATAAGTTTTCTGACCATGTGTGGATGACTGATAATGATATGAAAACCCACAATAGTCTGTCCATATGCCACAGTCCTTAAAGAAAGGCATAATGTTTCAGCAGGCCTGCACATACCTACATTCCTGAGAATTAACAAAAGAAAGCATATTCTTTTATCTCCTATACATGCCTTAAGTCACTGTCTTAATTCCATGCACCACACACTGCACTCTCTCACCTGAAAGAAATGAATTCCTGTTCATCCCCTTTTATCAGTGGCCATAGATTAGAAAATATAGCTGCTATGTAATAATAAGTCTTGTAATTTATATAACTTTTTGCATGTTATAACCACTAACCATGTTATAACTACTAACAATATGTTGTAGGAAATAATGTTTTACTTTGTAATAGGCTCTGTTAACTCCCTTACTCTTGGCAAGCTTATTCAACTTTTCAGTTTGGTGTTACTGAAAACATTGTGAGCTACCTTTTGGTAGCTGGTGCCAGGAATGCAGACCAAAAATGTTACTGTTAACAAAATGTGGCGGTAACTTGAGCTCTATACAATGCTCTGTCAGTCGTGTAGTCATTGTGTAGGTACCAACAACCCTAAACTTATAAAAATGGACTGTGAAACCTAAGCGGTGAGCAGACCTGTTCCAGAAATGTCAGGAGCCAGGTTCTGCTCTCTGAATTCAAATTCAGAAATAAACTGCTTTCTGCCAGTTCCATGCCTTTCAATTTATTGGCGTCAACAGATAGCAGACCATAACAATACTACCTCCCGCCTTAGGCCAAGGCAGAAAACCCAGGAGTGTGTGATGGTCAAGAGGCACAAAGGTCATTTTCTTAGTTATCCTCAGTACTCTGACTATTGGTTCTAAGATGCTGAGCTTGCTCTCTTTTGTTCTTACCCTCTCTCCAGCTCCCAACTGCAAGATAAGTTCAAGGGTGCAGGATATTTTAGTCCACTATTTTGATAGAAATTGCTGAATGCTGTACTGAAAATGTGACGATCACTATTTAGTTGTTGCTGGCAATCATATGAGAGGAGAATTCCCAGGTTCCTTAGGTTAACTCCCACTATTTATACATCAATATCTCCTGGACAAGATGACAAGACCATGGATGGGAGAGTTGGGTCCCACCCTGGGGGAGAAACATTCTTTATTCTGAAAGCACACGGCTATCAGAAATCCCAGGGTTAAAGAAGAGGGCAGTGTGGGTCAGTTCATTTTGTCTTCACAAGAATTCTATGAATTCCGAGATGAATTCTATGATTTATATGGCAGCACACTAAGGGATTCCTTTCGGGTAGTCCTCTTTTGTCTCTGCCTATAAGCCACCAATATTTTAAAGGTCTGGATGGGGTCCTATCTCTTAAATTTCTAAGTTAGCTC
The DNA here is from genome assembly GCF_000164805.1 of Carlito syrichta. NCBI lineage: Eukaryota > Metazoa > Chordata > Mammalia > Primates > Tarsiidae > Carlito > Carlito syrichta. Next base: position 19,853 of record NW_007233055.1, read on the forward strand.
CTGTTATGAATTGTCTCCCCCTCTCACTTTCACATGTTGAAGATCTAACCCCTGTTAACTTAGAATGTGACTGTATTTGGAGATAGGGCCTTTCAAGAGGTGATTAAGTTAAAACGAGACTGTTAGGGTGAGCCCTAATCCTATGTGACCGGTGCCCTTATAAAAAGGAAATTTGGACCCACAGAGAGACGTCAAGAATGTGCACACACACACAGAGGAAACACTGTGTGAAAACACAAGATGGTCATCTTCAAGTCAAGGACATTGTCCTCAGAAGAAACCAAACATGACTACACCTTGATCTTGGACTTTTAGCCTTCAGAGCTGAGATAAATGCATTTATGTTGTTTAAGTCGTTCAATCTGTGGTGCTTTGTTATGGCAGGATGAGCTAACTAATGCAGTCCTCCTGCATCATACCAGTATCTTGGGGTACACATAAGTGTATGCAAACAATTACAAACAATCAACCAGACAGATAAGAGCAGAGTAACCAATACCATGTCTTTGCCTAACATTTGATCTTGCTTATTAGACATGAGCTGGGTTGAGTTTACCAGACAAATTGAGGTTCTGGTTGTTTTAGCGTTCACTTCCTGAGAACATTGTTCACAATTTCATGGCTCACTGCCTTATCTAGTTAAAAACAATTCAGGCTTTTCATCATCTCTATATTTAGAAATCATTTGATGTCAAAATATAATCATTTGCCTACTAGATTTCTAAGAACTTGGAGTAGGAGGACAGAATTAACTTTTTTCTTATTTATTATGTATCAGGTAATTTGCAAGCATATGACTTTTTTCTCATGGCTGTCCTGTCCCGCTGTCAGTGTCATTGTTTGAATGCTACAGGTGAGGCAAGTGAGGCTCAGGAAGGTCAATAATTTGAATTAGGACATTATATGGTCCATGATAGTATTGGGATTTGGACCCAGAGACTGTTTTGCTCCAGTGCTTTTCAATCTGTAAGTGGCCACCTCAGTTTCTGCAGGTGGCAAGTCCTGGTCCACGAAATTCTTTTTAATATTACTTGCTTTAAAAATGAACATTTTATAAATTTCCACAATATCCATTGTAGGTAGACAAGTAGCAAAACTATCTTTATTTTACGGCTGAAGAAAATGGAAGCAGAGAGAAGCCAAGTGAATTTGTTCTAGTCATCCAATAACTTTGTGATAGAGACAAAATATAGACATCATGATGATGGCACTCAGCCGGGCTCCCTGGTCTTTGAAGAATTTGGACACTTTCAGTGTAATATGGGAGTCTTTGTACTTTTTTCGGTGTTCAAAAGCAAAAACACAAGACCAAACCCAGATGAAATAAGAAAGTACAGACTTCCAGAACACTATCCTTCTGTGGTATCCTCCTTTCTCTTTTTGCTACTTCTGGATTATCCTCTTCTCTTAATGTTGAAGTGTCCCTGGCTTAATCTACACTACTCATTTGATCATTCTACTCAGTCTCATGACTTCAATAAATATCATCAATATGCAACAAAAGTTTCTTTCCAGCCCATTCTTTCACAAGAAAAGAAGGGAACCTCACCGCCTCTCGTCTCATACATCCAACCACCTACCTGACATCAACTCGAATTTCTAATAAGCTTGTCAAAGTTACCATGTCCAAAACTGAATTCCAGATCATCCCCTCCCATAGCAATCAGGTTCAGTCAGGAAAATAAAAACAACACTATGCCTTTGAATACAGGGACATTTCATAAGTGTTGGAAGGACTGGATATGCAAAGGGGAAACAGAGGGAGTCTGGAGGCAATAGAGGAAAAAGAGGGATACCCAGTGCTTAGGAGCTGCGTGTGCTCCCATGATGGTGCTCATGAGCCTGCACTGTTGGAGGTGGTATTGTATCAGGTCTGCATCTGCAGGATCAGGACTGAAGCTGCCAGAAATCTACTTCCCTTACCTGGGCCGCTGGCTTATGGAATCGCCTCTACTGACTCTCATGTTAACAACTGCTAGCAACTACCACATTGTCCCAGAAGTAAGGAGATTCTCTCTTTCTCTCATTTCCTTGTCTCCCTGCAGTGCTTTCTAAAAGGAAGCAAATAGCAAGGAAGCCAGGAAAATGCAGTATGAAAACTTCTAGCCCCAGAAGGAAAAAGAAGCATATTGAAGGGCAAGTGTGGGGTTGAGAGAAAACAGCTAAAAATCAATATATCCTCCAAACCTGCTCCATTCTCACTCTTTCCATCTCAGTTGAGGGTAATTCCAACCTTCCAGTTGTAACTTACACCCTGGATTTTGATGATATTCATGCCTTTCTTTTCCTCCAACATAATATATGCAATCCATCAGGAAATCTGTTGATTCACCTTTGAAATATAGTTATAACCTGACCACGTCTCCTTACCTCCACTGCCACCACCCTGGATCTGATCTACCTTCTCCTATGTGAGTTGTTGCAATAGTCTTCTAACTGGTCTCCTTGCTTCTCTTGACTCCTACAGCCTTCTCAACATGGCAAGCATACATCAGATTATCATATTACTCTGCCCCCAAACTTCCAGTGATTCCCCTTTCTTCTGCTATGAACAAAGTCTTTACAAAAGGCTCTGAATAAAAGTCTGCAACATGGTCTATCAGGCTCTATCATCTCCCCTCCAACCCCATTACTCCTCTGACCACGAGGTTAATGTCCTATTTAAAGCCTTAGCCTGCCTCCTTTAAACACTCCTGTTTCCCTTTCTTTTTTTCTATAGTACTTATCACTTTCTAACAAACTATATAGTTTGTTTACTAATTACATTTCTTGATTATTGTCTGTCTTCCTAGTAGAATATAATCCCCACAATGGAAGGAATTTTTGTTTATAGTGTTCACGAATAATGTCATGAGCACCTAGAATAGTGCCTTGTGCCTCATGGTGAGTACTCAATCAGCATTTGTTTAAGATCAGTATTGGTTGCTATAAAAATACATTTATATGTATGTGTGTATGTCTGTGGGTATATATATATATGCACACACATAATGTACAACATAATACATATAGATTATAAAGAGATGTGTGTAATTTATGTTATAAATATATTTATTTTTATCTATTCCAAGACCTCTACTGAATGAGGAGGAAGAAGGAGAAGGAGAGAAGGAAAGCAGTGAGAGGGAGAGTAAGAGACAGAAAAGGAAGAACTCTTAACAATGTTACTTAGGGAACATCTCAATCAAACAGTACCTGCCTTTCAGACCATAACTCTCCCCCTTGTGTCTACTCTCGCTAGTCTCCTGAACTTGAACACCTTGGACTTTCATTTCTCCATTTGGTTGGTTCAGATCTTCAAAAAATGAGCATAACTCAGATGAGCCTGTCATTGATAGAAGTCATCATTTCAGATAATTTAAAATATTCATGATGAACTTGCACAGACAGTAGAGTCTGTTTTGTGTTTTAGACAGGATCTTACTCTGTTGCTGGAGTGCAGTGGCCTGATCATGGCTCACTGCAGCCTGAAACTCCTAGGCTCAAGCGATCTTCCCACCTAGTCACCTGAGGAACTGTTCTGAGTCATGGTGCCTGGCCAATGGCAGAGTTTTCTATGCTCTACCATCCCTGAATTTTATACCAGTCACTATCTGACCCTTTATAACAGTTACTGAGATCTGTAGGGTCTTGTAGTTGTTTAGGTGTGTGTCCTATTTCCCTGGGGAAGAAGGAGCTGAAGTAGCTGGCCAGTGATGCATTTTCTCTTCCCTTTACTTGAGAATGCTCCCAAAGAAAAGAAAAAAAGGCAGGTGATCTAGTTGAATCTCCTTGTCAACATAACTGGATCTCTGAGAAATAGACTAGTGATTAGGAGGAGAGTCTTTTTCTGTGGATTTCTCTTAACAGAGTATCTTTGGTTTGCTTAGAGTAACACATCCAGGATCTATGACTTTATGAAGCATGACTACTTGGAGAATGTCTTGTAAGTGATAAAATTCTCTTGGGTATAAAATGGAGACACACAATAACTTCTCTTCTCCCTGCTGTATCAGATAACCTGTGACTCTCACTTTGAGACTCCATCTGCACTGGGCCAGAATGCACATGTCTAAAGTGGGAAGAGGAACTAGGGAGTCACATGGGATGTCTCAGATTCTTCTCTGCTTTGTCTGTGATTCCAAAATTATTATATCCTTGTATTATTAATAAAGCTTGATGTTGAGTAAGATCTCTGATTCATGTGAGTTTGATTTTGATTTGTGTTAGCTCACTTTCCTATTAAACCATAGCTCCTGGAGGACCAAAACTCTACACAATTCATCCCTGTGTTCTGTTGGCCTGGCATTGTGTCTTTAATATGCTAGTTGCTTAATAAATAGATAGCAGGAAACCCCCTTGGGTCCCTTTCCATTGTGGGAGCTTTTCTGTCCTCTTAATAAATCCCCCTTTCTAAAAAAAAAAAATAATAATAACAAGACAATAAATTAAAAAGATGACGGGTAATAAGATATCCAGAAGGTAAAAAGCTGTTGGAAAATGTAGGAAAATACATTGATGCAAAGAGAAATGACACACTTGCCAATACTCTGACCATTTCTGTACCATTCTTTCTATTCTGGGTATAATGTGTTTTAAATATAAATGTGGTTTATCTGCACATTAAATTTGACATTGATTTATAAGAGAGCAATGAAAACTATGAGATGATTTTGACTTTTCAAAGCTTTTCCATTTAAATTCAATGATAAGGGTCACAGGCATAATTTGAATGTTGCTTAACTATTTTGGTTCATAGCAGGTCATCAATCAATGGTTGCTTAGAGTACCAATTTTGGCTTTCTTTAACCTTTACCACATTCATCATTTGCAGTTCAAATTTATTCCCATGTAGAAAAAGTAGTTTCTCTTTTCCCCAAATGAATGAAGAAGTTTGTTCAAGCATGGAACCTCAGTTTCAATTATTTCATTGTGATCGTAATTGTAAGTATGGGAGGGCAGGTTCTCACCTTTACTCAGGGCAGAAATTCACAGGTATAGGCTTAGGTGGTGTGTTTGGGGTTATTTATAGGTGCTGAGTGTTTCAAAGGATCTTCTCCACTACTATCGTGTCCCAAGTCAAAATCACCAACTCTACTGTCACTCTTTTATATTAAAATACCATTTTTTTTCCTCTGGAAAGGGTACCTGCAAGCACACAAATGGTAACCCAAAAAGGCAACCAAATAATACAATGACCTGTTGACAAATAGCTTAGGTAATGTCTTTTTTGGGTTCCCCTAAAGGCAAACCCTTAGATAAGGACTCTGATGCTGTAGTTTATTTGGAAAGTGATTCCAGAAAAGAGGAAGGAAGAAGAAGAGGAAGTTAGACAGTGAAGGGAGAAAAGCCAATAAAAGTTGTGGTAAGGAATTACTGCTGTTGGCAACAAGGCCTTCCTCCAGTTGAAGATCCTCCAAGAAAATATGAGAAATGCACATCAGGACTATTCCTTTGAAAACCAGGAACTTATCCTCTGACATTCATACCTCATTGGTTCGAGGTGGCCCCTAAGTTGTTTAATCCCTGGACCATCCAGGATACTGTGTGCATGGGCTGAGCAAGTTCCTGTGACACAGGAGAAAACTTCAGGCAGAGGACTGAGGATGGGGGTACTTGATATGGACATAACGAGTGGGACCATCCATTGCAGCCTCAGGTGAATTCGAAGTGAGTTGACTTCAGCAGTGTTTGCATTAGTTGGTGTATCCTGTGATCCAGAGCAAAAGTGTGTAAGAACAGGGCAGAGATCGGGTATGAGGTGATTTGGGTAGTGGGACAGAATGAGGAAGGTAAAAGTGACCAAAGGTTGAGATATTCCTCGAAGAGAGAGAGTTGAGGTAGATTTCAATGTTGGAAGCTCTATGTGTGTCTGAGAACCCTGAAAGGTAGAAGGTAACTGCAGAGGCCATGCTTCATGGCGAGTCTAGAACCTGCCCTGACCTTCTTAGTCTTTCTGAATGTACAAATTTCAGGCTTTTTTATGTTAAGGGCAGGGGGACGAGGAGATGGTTGGCATCAAGAGGTGACAGAAGACTGCATATATCTGGGCACCAGTTAGGGTCCAGGGAGGTTAGGAAGCTTCATTGTCCTTGGTCAGGTCACAATGTTCCTATAAGTCTTTAGTAAAACATAGTTGTTTACATACTTCCCCTTTAATCCTAGAGTTAGTTTCGAAAACTACACAGTTGCTGTTTTTGTGTGTTATCTCGGTGCTCATATCCTGGTCTATGTGCAGGTCCCTTAAGCAAAACTGGAGTTATGTTAGTTCTTTTGCTGTTTCACTGTGATATGAAGCTTTGGGGATTCTGTGAACATAATGGGAGAGTGAGACTATCATAATGCAGTTTTAGGAAGTCTCCCTCTCAGCCCCATCATGATTGATTTCTCCCTTTGATTGGTCACCTTTGGTCAGTCTCTTGACTCATCCGTCATCATTAGCTTGCTTGGTTCCTTGGCTCGCTCTTCCATGGGCTGTTTTGGTCCATCTGTGTGGGTGTGGGGTCCATCTTTCCATGCCATAGGTGGGCAAGGAGCACAGAACTAAAGCTGGTTAGCACTCCATATCCCACTTGTTTTTTCTCACCCGGCTCTTGAACTTTCAGGATTATTTAGACCCTTTAAATGTTTTTTCCAGCAGGAATGTAGTGTTTTATTTGTACTGCTACACGTACATTTCATTGTGCCTTAATCTTCCTTTCCATTGAAAACCTGTTTTAAGTTTTTGTGTAAATTCTACCCAGGTCTTTACGATCTCTTCCCTAAAATAGAGCTGTAGCCTCATCAGTCTCCTGGCTTTTCACCCCTCTTCACTCCTTTTCTATTCTCTATTCCATCACTAGATGAATTTTTTTTTTCCAACTGAACTCGTATCACCTCACTTTCTTGCTTCAAATTATTCATTAGTTTTCCAGTGCAAACTAATTTAAACATAAATCTCCATGCCTGGAAATCAAGTTTGTTCACAATATGGCTCCATCTCAGTCTTACTGACTGTTTATCATTATGTCCCACTGTTACACCACACTAGTTTTTGCAACCAGTCTATAGGCTCTTTATTCCCAATCTGTAAACTTTGTTCAGTTAGCAGACTCCTGTTCTCAAGTTATTAATTAGTTGCTCACATTTAAACATTGAGGGATTTTGCACATGAAAAAATTGAATTTCCAGCTTCTTTTGAGGTATCGATAGAGCTGGTGATACTGGGACCCCATCCCCACAATCAGCAGCTAGACTGTCATGAGAAACGGTGTGCTGGTCCTCTATCCACTCCCATCAGTTATTTACATAATCTACTAATCCTCTAAAGTCACTTGCAGCCCAGCTCTATAAATGCCTCAATTCCTTCGTAACTGTGCTACTCATTGTACTGTAAATATGCCCCAATTTTTTTTAGCAGAGGTTGTCAATGCCCAACTCATATACCCTTGACATTCATCATTTCTTTATTTCTTTATTTTTTTTATTTTTTTGAGTTGGAGTCTCACTCTGTCACCCAGACTAGAGTGCAGTGGCCGCTTCCGGCCACTGCAGCCTCGACCTGCTGGGCTCCGGCGATCCTTCCGCCTCAGCCTTCCAAGTAGTTGGAACTACAAGCACGCGCTACCACGCCCGGCTGATTTTTGATTTATTGTAGAGGTGAGGTCTCGCCAAATTGCCCAGGCGGGTCTCGAACCTGCGGGCTCAGGCAATCCGCTCACCTCAGCCTCCCAAAGCACTGGGATTACAGGCTGAGCCACTGAGCCCGGCTTCAACATTTGTTTAAATGTCAGAGGTTTTCTACTAAAATAATCTGTGACTTTGTTGAAGAATTCTCTAACCAGGACCATGATTGGCCTAAACAGAAGGTAGACCAGAATACCAGAGGGTTGATGCCCCTACCAACAGCTTACATCAGTGACAATGGAGTTAAAGAAATACTCCAACTTTTCCACCTCAAGTGAAAACTTTGTAACATTCTCTAAGCGTCTCCCAGAGGTCTCCAGTGAGACTGAGCACCAGTTGCCTACAGTGGAAACCTGCTCAGGTGACACACAACAAATTAACTTTTTTCACTTCCCTCTCTTACTTCCCCTCTTCTCCACTGAGCTTTCTGAACTCACCTCCCAAATTAACTATTGTACTCAAATCCTTGTAAATCCTACTCTGACTTAAACACTAAAAGTTACACATTCAACTCAATAAGGCTAATATAGGGGTGTATTGTCATAGAGAGATGGATAATTACTAAATCTTTAATATCTATATTTATTTGTATTATCTTGAAAGTAAACATGAGGTTTCTAGAGCAAGAGTAGATTATTATTACTTATGGTAAGAACCACATCATGACGGAACATCAGTAAAAATGGTAAAGACCTCTGAAAATTTGCCCTTCCATAAAGGCAACAAAGAAAAAAAAACTGGCAAAAATATCTGAATCAACTTCCAATTTAGAAAAGTGGAAATTAACCAAAGGTTTGCAGAAACCTGGGAAGCATTTAGTAGAGGAAATGCCTGACTCTCAATAAGAAAAATGAGCTTTGTGGCATCTTAACGTGTCCTATTCTCATTCCTTGCTCTCCATCTCAGTGGTGGACTTGAAAAATAACAGCCTGCATGTCAGGTACTGGAGAGAGAAGAATGAAGATTGAGATCTTTCAAATCCTCATTCCCAAATAATAGCTATTATTTGACTTATCTGGTGACTTCTTGGAAGATCCCACTCAAAAAATTTTTTTTGTTTGACCTGACTCAAGCTTGCTCATGCTAAAATCCTTTTTCTGAGATCATATGTCAAAAACATTTACAGGCAAATACAAGCAACACATGGCTGTTTGAGGTGATGGATATGTGCATATGTAGGGCTGTGTGCATGCTTATGAGAAGGACCTAAGTTCTCATCTCTAGTTGATCTCGAGGCTCTGTGTAAGGATATGAAGGCTGGGGCAGATTGTAAACTGCTGCTTGATTGAATGTTGAAGGTATGCCCCAACAAGGATACAACCCTTCAATAAAGATGAAAAGATTTATTAGTTCAAGCATCTAAAAAAGTCTCTGTTCAATCAGTAGCTGATTATAAAACTAATTGAATAGCAACACATGGTAATATGGAATTTACAGAATTATTTCAGAAAAGTCCCTGAATAAGCAAAAAATAGCAACTACAATAAGCTGCAACAATCATAAACCCTGAAGATAGGAGAGAATCTGATTTTCAGAGTTGCCACATTATATTACTATTTGAAATGTTCAGATTCCAACAAAACTTAAGGGACATGCAAAGAAACAAGATTATATGACTCATATACAGATAAAAAGCAATCAATTGAAGCTGTCCCCAAGAAGCCCAGACATTGAATTTATTAAAGAATCTTGAAAGAAGCAAAAAGTAGAAAATGTATAACATATTTTATGGATTGAATGTGTCCCTAATCCCCAATGCAATAGTACTAGGATGTGGAGCTTTTGGAAGGTGGTTATGTTTAGAGGAGGTCATGAGGATAAAGTCCCCATGACAGAATTGGTGCTGTTATAAGAAAAAGAAGAGACACTAGAGTTTTTTTCTCTTCACTGTGTGAGAATACAGCAGGAAAGTAGCTGCCAGGAAGCTATGAAGAGAGCCTTTACCAGAACCTGGCCATGCTGGTACCCTGATTTCAGACTTTTCAGCCTCCAGAACTGTAAGAAGTAGATGTCTATTATTTAAGTCATCAGTCATTAGTATTTTGTTATAGCAGCCTAAGATAATATATAAGGGATCATCAATGAGATTAACAGTGATTTTTCTCATCAAAGACCATGGAGGCCAGAAGGCAGGGGGAAAACACTGAAAAATACTGAAATAAAGAAAACGACAATAACAACTGTCAATCCAGAATTTTATAGTCCACAAACTATCCTTCAAAAATTAAGGAGAAATTAAGATAGTTTCAAATAAATACCGAGAGAGGTAGTTGTTAGCAAACCTGCTCTACAAGAAATCTAAAAATAGTCTTTCAGGATGAAATAATAGGATACTACACATAACTCAAGTCCATATGAGAAAATAGGATACTACACATAACTCAAGTCCATATGAGAAAATAAAGAACACCAGTAAAGGCAGTAAATATAAAAGACAGTATAAATGTATGTTTTGCATGTAACTCATTTTTCTCCCTATCTGATTTAAAAGACAACTACATAAAGCAATACTTATAAGTCTGTGTTTATGAACACAATGTATGAAGATGTAATCTATAACAATAACAGCCTAAAGGAGAAGGGAACCATAGAATATAGAGATAGAGAAGCAAATTTCTTGCATACTATTGAAAGTAAGTGTTAATTTGAACAAAATTGTTATAAAGATGTTAATGGTAATTCTTGGGCAATCACTAAGAAAACAATTAAAAATATGTAGTAAAAAGAAATAACAAGCTAATTAAAATGGTACACAAGAAAGTATAAATTTAACACAAAAGAAATGAGTAATGGAGAAAGAGAGGGACAAAAAAGACATAAGACATATATACACAAAGCAAAATGGTAGACACAAATCCTATCTTATCAGTAATTACATTAACTGTAAATGAGTGAAGCTTTCTAATTAAAAATCAGAGATGGATGATTTTTTAAAAAAAGATCTAACTTTATGCTACCTAAAAGATTCAAGTAGATTAAAAGTAAAAAGATGATAAAAGAGAAGTGATGTATACAGTAGCCAAAAGGGAGCTGAAGCAGCTATACTAATATCAAACAAAATTGACATTAAGATTAAAATTATTACTAGAGAAGAGTTAATACATTAGGAAGATATGAGAATTATTAATATATATTCCCAAAATACATGAAGCAAAACCTGACACATTTGGAAGAGAAATAGGCAATTCAACAATAACAGTTGAGGATGTCAGTACCCACCCTTTCAGTAATGGATAGAACAACTAGAAAGCTCAGCAAAAAATAGAAGACTTGAACAATGCTATAAAGCAGCTAGACCTGACAGACATCTGTAAAACACTCCACCCAACAATAGCAGAATACACATTTTTCTCAAGTTCACATGGAAAATTTTCCCACATAATCATATCTTATGGCATAAAATTGTCTCAATAATTTTAAAAGAATTGAAGTTATACAAAATCTGTCTCTAGCAACAATGGAATGGACTTAGACTTCAATAATACAAAATAATTTGAAAAATTCACAAATGTATGAAAATTAAACATAGTCTTATATAATCAATTGGTCAAAGAAGAAATCACAAGAATAATTAGAAAGTTATTTGAGTTGACTGAAAATAAAACACAATGTACCAAAATTTATGGAATTCAGCAAAAACATTGCTCAGAAGGAAATTTATACTTTTAGACATCTACATTAGAAAAGGAAAATCTTGACTCAGTCATCTAAGTTGCCACCATAAAACACTAGAACAAGAAGAGCAAAGCAAGTAGAAGAAAGGAAATAATGATTATTAGAGCAAAAAGAAATAAAATGAAGAATAGAATACAATAGAGAAAATCAATAAAACTCAAAGTTGATTCTTTGACAAGTTTACCAAAATTGGCAAACTTTTTGCTAGACTGACCAAGAAAAATAAATAAAATACAAATTACTAAAATCAAGAATAAAAGAGGAGACATTATCGAAATGAAAAAAATTCTAAGGGAATATTATTAACAAGTGTATGCAACAAATTAGATAATCTAGATAAAAAAGACAAATTCCTACAAAGATACAAACTACCAAAACTTACTCAAGAAGAAACAGAAAACTTAAATAGGTCAATAACAAGTGAAAAGATAGAGTTATTAATCAAATAACTCACAAACTAAAGTTTAGGACCAGATGTTTCCACTGATGAATTCTACCACACATTTAAAAAAGAATTAACACCAATTCTTTTCAAACTTTTCCTCAAAAATGGAAGAGGAGGTAATTCTTTCTCATTTATTTTATAAAGCCACTATTACTGTAATAGCAAAAACCAAATAAAGACATCACACCCAAAAGTTACCTACCAATGTTACCAATTAATACAGAGACAAAAATCCTCAATAAAATACTAGCAAGCTGAATCTAGCAATATATAAAAAAGGATCACATGCCACAACAAAGTGGAATTGTTGAAAAAATTGGCTCAACATATGAAAATCAGTGAATGTAAACTCTATATTAATAGAAGAAATAAGAGACACATAGTAATCTCAATAGATGCAGAAAAATAATTTGACAAAATCTAACACCATTTTATGATAAAAAGAAAAATCAACAAACTGGAAATGGAAAATAATTTCCTCAGTCTAATAAAGGCACCTATGAAAAACCCATGGTTAATATACTTAACGGTGAAAAACTGAGAGGTTTCCCCCTATGATCAGGATGAAGACAAGGCTCTCACCACTTCTGTTCAACATCATAATAGCGGTTCTAGTCAACATAATTAAGCAAGAAAAATAAATAAAAGGCATTTAGGCTGAAATGGATGAAGTAAAACAGTCTGTATTTGAAGATGACATAGTTTTATAGATTGAAAAAACAAAAAATAAAAAGAAATGTGTAAAGAATACACCAAAAAGACTATTAAAGTCAATAACTGGGTTCATTCAGTAAGGTTTCAGGATTTAAAATCAATGTACAAAAACCAGTACATATGAACTTCTCAAAAGAAGACATATGAGCTGCCAACAAACAATAAAAAATTGCTCATCATTACTAATTATCAGAGAAATGCAAGTTAAAACCACAATGGGATACCATCTCACACCAGTCAGAAGGGCTGTTATTAAAAAGTCAAAATAAATAACAGATGTTGGTGAGAATATGGAGAAAAGAGAATGCTTATACACTGTTGGTTGGTAGTGGGGCTGGGGTGTTGGTGGAAATGTTAATTTGTTTAACCTCTATGGAAAACAGTATGGAGATTTCTCAGAGAACTAAAAATAGAACTACCATTTGACCCAGCAATTCCACACCTGGGTATTTACCCAAAGGAAAATAAATCATTTTATCAAAAAGACACCCACACTCAAATGTTTATGGCAGCACAATATGCAACAGCAAAGTCACAAAATAAACCTGTGTCCATACAATGGTTGACTGGCTAAGGAAAATGTGATACACACACACACACAGACACACACACACACACACACACACACACACACACACGCACACACACACACCATGGAATTCTATGCAGCCATAAACAAATAAAATCACATCCTTCACAGCAATGTGGATGGAGCTAGAGGCCATTATCCTAAGCAAGATAACTCAGATTCAGAAAATCATATTCCACATGATGTCACTGATAAATGGGAGCTAAACAATAGGTACTCATGGATGTAAAGATGAAATCGTAGACACTGGAGACTCCAAAAGGGAGGAGGGTGGAAGTTCAAAAAAAAAAAAAAGTACCTATTGTACTATGTTCACTATTTGGGTGACAGGCTCACTGAAAGCCCAAGCCTCAGCATTATGCAATATACCCATGTTACAAACATGCACATGTACTCTCAAATCTAAAATAAAGTAAGATAAAATAAAAATAAAAAAGCAGTATATATTTTTGTACAATTGACAATGCACAATTCAAAAAAGAAAAGTAAGAAAACTATTCCATTTACGGTAGTGTCAAAATAATAAAATATGCAGGGATAAATTTAACCAAAAAAGGGCAAGACTTGCCTACACTGAAAGCTACAAAACATTGCTGAAAGAAATTAAAGACCTAAATAAATGAAAAGATATTTTGTGTTCATGGATTAAAAGACTTAATATAGTTAATATGACAGGACTCCCAACATTGACCTACAGACTCAGTGCAATCCTTATCAAAATCCCTGCTCATGCACAATAAATTTTCTTGCATCACAAAAGAGGAACCCCCAAATTATGAATATGCCAGTTTATACAGAAGCAGGAAAACTGTCCTCTCCTTCCTTCCAAAAGAGGGGGGAAGAAAAAACTGTGCTCTCTAGTCATTTACAATCTTTTGAATGTAAATAAATTCAGGAAGAGAAAGGGGAAAGTCCCTACCCTGGAATGTAAATATTTGGCTCCTAGATAGATAAGTTTTATTATCCTATGAATAGGAGCAGATGGCTTCGGATCTAACACTTTAATTTCTAAGTCTTGTCCTATAAGCCAGATTTTAGTTTCCTTTGCCTGGAAAACTCTAATTGTTCATAAAGATGAAACTATATCCTGTATAATCCCACAATCTGACTGATCTGATTGAGCAGTCCTGACACAGCATTGGCTGATCAGGCTAGGATGATGGTCACTACACGAATGCCTCAGGATATACCATAATTGAATACGATCACAACTTCATTTGTCTAGGACAATTCCAGTTACATCTGATGTAGCTCAATTAATGCTTGTTAATTATTTTTAGTGCTTTCTTTCATTCTTCAAAGTATCTCAATGTGATTATTAGTTATGCCATCAAACACAACATTTTCATGGTGCCTGTTTATATGTATAAGCGGTAAAGAAATGAAAGAAGGAAGGATGCAGAGCCTGGGCCCTGACTAAACAGTTGTCAGCTAGAGTGAGTCACATTTTCATAGAGCCTGAAGTTTCATTTACACAGCCAATATTTCAAATTTGATCCCATAATTCTATAGCAATTAATAAGATGAGCCATTTGTGAGATAACTGTGCCATTTTGTATTGAATAAGTCACCTGGTAGGGAGAGTCTAGACTTCAGGAAATTATAAGAGAAGGTAGATAGGCTTCAGCCAAAGAGAATAACAAAGGAAATAGAACAAAATAGCCAAGGAATGAATCAGCACTGACTCACAGATGAAAAAAAAGTGTTCTTGGTCCATTTCAGGGATGTGAAACAGAGGAGAAAAAAGAAGGAAATGGTACCAGAGGTGTTTGGCATTTGGGAAAGCCCAAAAGTCAATGACTACTGACTCTGATTTATATTTTTCCTCAGGAAACACTTTGATATTAACGATGTGTCTGAGATGATATTAGATTCTCTGTATTATCTGAGTTAAGCTCTAGGGGTGCTGAATCAGAAGGGGAAACAAACAAATCTTTTGCTATTCGTGAGATATTGAGAAGCTGATCCCAGCGGCTTTCTTATCCGTGGATTTCCTTCATAGACCCATGAAAGGGCTTATTGGTGGTGGTGGCAACTTCTCTTTGAGGCTCTCATTAATCTCATCTGCCTTTTGGTTTCTCAAGCAGTTTACCCAGACATTTACCGAAGATTTGTCACACTGAGTTGCTTATGAATAACATCTACCTTAACGTCTTACAGAGTAGGCACTTGGTCAGCATCATTTGTTAAAACAATATGAAAGTAGTAAAATAATTTTCATGCTTTTGTTTCCAGAGAGCCAGAATCATCTATCTAGGTTTTTAATTTAGAAATTCCTACTCCACCACCTGCTTTCATGAGTAATCCATGGCTAGAGGATGTGGGAGCCAGGAGCGAGCTGAAGAGATCATGTAAAGAAAGGGAGTGACTAGCTGTTAACTCCCAGCTTCTTGGTGTAGACATTAGACATCCTTTGTGCAATAAGAGGACAATGGAGAATTCTGAGTCCTAGTTTTGGATTCTCTACCCACAACTCCGTTGTCTTGTGATCAACTACACATCTGAATTAAGTCTGGAGGCACCTGGTGGCATGCCCAACAGAAAGCCACCCAACTTTTTCAATATCAAAAATATGGAAAACAGGTCATGAAGTTGCTGTACGGAGGTGAGCTGCTCAATCAGGATTACTGGTGCTGAACTTTTGAGAGAGCCAAAGGTAAACTCATTTGGATTGTTTTTTGCAGTAAGGAGCCTCCCTGACCGATACACCCTGTGTGGTGTCTTCATTCTGAAGATATAGTTTTCTGTGTGGTTAATGAAAATGATTGTCACTAGCTCCAGACTAATCTGGTTCCAACACAGAAAGAGAGAGAGAGAGAGAGAGAGAGAGAGAGAGAGAGAGGGAGAGAGAGAGAGAGAGAGAGCTCTCTTCTCTCTCTGTCCACATGTCAATGCCAAGACAACTCTAATTATCATTGACCTATGACCCTATTCCTGGGCCAGTTATGGTGTCTACAGTGATGAAATGGTGCAACTTAGTAATTATGAGCAGGAACTCTGAAACCAGACTACTTAGATTAGAATCCAGGCACTATCATTTTCTACCTGGGATAAAATGGACTGGCTACTTAACTTCTTTATGCCTCAGTTTCCCTCTATGTAAAATGAGAATAATAAGAGTATGTTTTGGCATTATTCTGAGGAGAAAATGAGTTAATGTGTGCAGAGTTTAGCACAGTGAGTGGTGTACAAGAGAGGAAGTACTTTATATAATGTTACTCCATTGGGGTCATCTGTCTACTCCTGTGGCTAAGAATATGTATATGCTGAGAGATGTTGTCATTGGAAGAAATATAGGGAAAAGTTCTTTGCAGTTCACAAGGTACTTTTTACATCTATTTTCTCATTTGATTCTTGCCTCAATCTTGTAAGGAGGCTATATTATATTAGCCATTTTACAGATGGTAAAACAGAGGCACAACTAGCCCCTACATCACACAGTTAGTGAACAGCACTGATAAATCTTACTCCTAGGACTTCTGAGCTTTCCAAGAGTTCCTGAGTGGTGTGGATCTTCTCAGAGAGGTGATTGTGCGCCCAGGCTGGCTTGAGCTGCTGGGTAATATTGCTGAGTAAAGCAGCCCCTTCCAATCTGTGCTTTGAAGTAGCCCTAAAGAAATGATTTATTGGGTGTAGAGAAGCATCGTTTTCTGCCCTTCAAGAACCTGGCATCTAGAGACACACAGGACCATGCTGTTTCCTTCTGTTTAGGCACTCACTGTCACTCATTGTTTGGGGTAGCAAAGGCACGTGACCTCTGGGGATATCACTTGGTTCTCAGAAGCCCATATGACGAGTTTCACTAACTGAGCAGCTCAAACAGGTTGGAAAGACAAAATGATCGACACATAGAACACAATCCCCAATTCAAATGTGACCTGAGCTCTTTTTTTAAAAAAGGAATCTGAATGTGGCTTATTAATGTCAATCAATTTGCACATAGTACATAGAATATAGAGTCTTTATACCAGGCCGGAGTAACTAGAGGTTAGAGGCAAGAACTTGGACTTCAGTGTCTGAGATTCAATTTCATCATTTATAAAGTGGGAAAAAGAATACTTTTCCCTCAAAGAGAAGTGGTAAAGAATAAGTTGATTTATACTCACAAAAATACTATTAAAATACTTATCTTATTATTCTTTCTGGTCAGAGAATCCAAAGCAGTTTGTGTCTGATACAAGCATGAATCATGATATTGAAAAGGTTAAAACAACAACTGCAACAAAACATATCAGCCAGATGGAGACTGATCTCTGTGAAAGGCAGCTTCAGCAGCAGCCAACGATGATAACTTAGGAAGTAAGCACATAAAGGCTGGGGCCACTGGACCACAGACTTGGTTGGTGGTCAGAACAGCATGACAGACAGTGGAAACTTAATGAATACTTTCTGCTTCTGTGGATGCCGATGGTGGTGGTGAAGAGGATGATGGTCATCAAAGGTCATCTCACATATGAAGCCTGGTGCATGAAAGTGCTGTTGAGGAATGCAAGGATTTAGCCATTTTTCTAATGATGCTCTTGGGAGGTCTTCTCATGTCTAGATTCACTGATGAGTAGACAATTATCTCCCACTGATCTGGCTCTACTTTCTGGCTTTCCAAATTTACTGCCTGACTGCAGAGCCAATCAGCAGATATTTGTAGTGAGTCTCACAAGTTGGCTGAACACTGAGTCTGACAGCTGTGTTTGGAGTGCCACAGGCAATTAACCACACATCTCTGTTTCAATGAACCAGTTTTCCAGGGACTCAATGGTGGGCTGATGTCTTATGAAGTAATCTTGTGGGTTTGGACAGAGGACAATGGGCCATATTTCATAATTCAAGACACATGGCCACCTTGAATGTACAGTCAAATTTCCAGGCAAATAACCAGAAAAGTCTTAGGAGAAAGTCAGGTGAAACAGGATAGTCACTGCATCATCAAGAAATACAAATCCCCCGTCTATAAGGCATCTCTGGTGGCAGCTTAAGCTCCTGGAGAAAGTATATCGAGCTTCTGATGCTGCCAGGGTTCAATTTTGTACGTTGTCAACATGTTCCAAAAAGTTAACTAGTGTTCTGGTGACAATTCACATCTAAGGATTAATTTGATTCCTGTCCTATTTTAAAGTACGAGATATAGTTTAGCATATATCATATCTCAGCTACGTGTAGAACTCTCTGGGAAAGTGCTCAAGAAATACAGCTTATCAAATAATACAAGATATCACGATGTGGCTTATGTTTGGGTCAGTGGGAGACTCACTTGATAAGTCTGGCAAGTTTTTGATTCTTCATTTTTGAGTTGTTGGTCACTACCATTGATCACTATGATAGGCATTTCTTGTTGGACATTTATTTTTTGTTTCCTATAATTTTAACACAAGATCAAAATAATACAGTCTTCACTATACTTTCCAGTAAATGAGAATTTTTAAATACTTTTGTTGTCTACAACTGAGGATGAGCTGTTTCCTAATTCTGTAAATGCATTAAAACCTTTGTTTTCTTAAGAAGCAACAGTGATAATAAAATAACACTCTCTGATTCAGCCCTCACAGTCTGAATCACCAGATCCTCAGCAGTGCACATTGCCACCGACTGAAAAATAATCCTCTCCTTTTTTCAAGGGTATCCAAGATCTGAGAAGTGCTCACTAGTGGTTAACATTGTCTTCTTCTACCTCTCTCTACCTCCTTGGGGCTCCCAGTTTCTGGGAGATGTGACTCCTTGGTGTCTAGGCCAGAGACTGGCCTAGGAGTCAGAGGATGGTTTTATACCCCAGATCAACTGTGTGACCCAGGGTTAACCACTCACCCAGTCTCTCTGTACCCAAGGTTATACCTTGTCCCCTTCTCCTTTCTTCACATTGCCCTTGACTGTGTCACAACCGCAGCTATTAGTCTGCCTGGGTTCAATAATTCAATACATGCAACAAATATTTACTAATTGACCACTATGCACCATGCCCTGTTTTTATTTTTATTTTTAAATTTTATTTTTGAGTCTGGGTCTCACTCTGTTGCCTAGGCTGGAGAGCGGTGGCATGCTCACCGCTCACTGCATCCTCAGTCTCCTGGGCTCAGGGGATCCTTCTGCCTCAGCCTCCCGAGTAGTTGGGACTACAGGCACACACCACCCTGCCTGGCTAATTTTTTTATTTTTTGTAGAGATGAGGTCTCACTATGTTGCCCTGGCTGGTCTCAAACTCCTGGGCTCAAGGAATCTTCTCGCCTTAACTTCCCTAAGTGCTGGGATTATAGGCATGAGCCACAGTGTCTGACCAGGCCCTGTTTTTAATGCTTGGTGAAACTTACACACACCCCTGTCCTCACAGAACTCCTAGTGGCAGGAGGTGCACTATACACAATTTAACACAATACATAGAATGTCAGATGGGGATAAGGCTTGGTGGGAAGGGGTTAGGAACAAAACAGGAGAAGGAGAGCCAGTAAGAGGTGGATCTCTGTCATGTTAAAGTGAGGGTTGGGGAAGCCCTTAAGGAGAAAATGACATTTAGGCAAAGTCCTAGTGTAGGGAAGGGCCTAAACCAAGGCAAGGAAGCTGTCCAGGTGGAGGACATGACGAGGGCTTTGCCCTGGGTGGGGTGAGCCTGGCAGGGTGAGGTGCAGCCAGGAGTCTGATGCTGCTGGAGCCCAGTGGTCAGGGAAGAGATGGCAGAAGAGGAGAGATCTGAGAATTAGGAGGGTGGTGTAGAGGTGGGGCCAGTACCCACAGGGTGGGGCCACGTATGCCTGTGTGAGGACTTTGGCTTCTTCTCTGGGTGAGAGGGAGTGCCATGGCAGGGTTTTTTAGCTGAACAGAGATCTGAATTATGTTTAGAAAGACCATGTTGCCTACTGCGCAGAGAACAGACTAAAGGACTGGGGGAGGCGGTGCTGCAATAACAGGAACTACTAAACCAATGAATAATTAGGACAGTATGTGATGGCCTCTTGGACCAGGGTAGCAGCGTTAGAAGGAGTACAAAGAGTCAGATGCTGTATTTTTTTTTTAAGGAACAGACGACAGGATTGGCAGGACAACTTCCCAAATCTACATCTCTGGTTGGCCTCTCTCCCAAGGGTCTGCCCCAGAGTGTTAAAGTGACCCTGGAACATTCCACCTGGATGTCTTTGCAGTGCTCTAAGTTTATCATGCCCCAACCCCTCATTCCCTAACCATGCTCCCAGGCTAATCAACTCACTTCTACTTTTTTCTGGGCATAGCACCTTAGACTCATATGAAAGATTTCCTCACCTTCCGTATGTAAGAGTTGGTGCATTCTAAAGAGGCTTTCGTCACTTCCACACTGCCTTTCTTTCTTTTCTTTTTTTTTTTTTTTTTGAGTTGG
>NW_007233055.1:40422-62918 GCF_000164805.1 Carlito syrichta
CAGGCGGATCTCAAACCCACGGGCTCAGGCAATCCACTCACCTCAGCCTCCCAAAGGCACAGGATTACAGGCTGAGCCACCGAGCCCGGCTCACACTGCCTTTCTAATCCTACTGCCATAACTGTGATCACGCTTCCTTTATCTCCCTCTTGAAGACTCAATTTCACAAATACTGAGTACCTATTTTGGTCGAGGCACTTCTGGAAAGGCAAGGAATAAAAATGCACCCCAGCTTCAAGGTGGTTAGTAATAAAGAGAGGAGAGCGTAGTGAGACAGGCAAGCACCACTCTGGTTCCTAAGCAGCCATTTCAAGTCTTGGCCCCAAGTCCTCTGATCACACCAGGAGAGGGGCTGGTACTCACACCACCCACTGAGCAGGCAGAAGGGGTCTGAGCCATATCACGTTGCTATGCTATCCCAGCCCTTGCCGAGTGCTTTCTTGGCAGCCATGATCACAGCAAGACAGGACTCACTGTAGTGAAAGGATCACCATCTCTGGATTCATTTACATCAGAGCTTTGCCCTCAGCTCTATCATTCATTCCCTCCAGGCCATCAGGTGGCTTGCATAATTCTCTGTAAACAAGTTTCCTGAAGTTTAAGGACAGTAAATGTAAGGTGGCTTGCACAGTGTCGGTGTTCGATAAACAGTAACTAATATTGGATGTTACTCTCTACCCCTTCCAATCTACCTTTCACAATGCTACTAGACTCATTTTCTCCAACAAAAGTCTTGGATTATTACACTTTCTGCATGGTAATTTACCATAAAAGTTCTTTGGTACCGGGAATATGACATGTGTGTGTTAGTAAACTTTAACCCACATCTCTTTTTAAGTCTTTGACATCCTCAACTAAGCCTTTTCACCAATGGAAATCATCTTCTCTTCTTTTAAAGACAAACAAATGGAAGAAATACAATTTTTTGCTCTTTTTAATCTCCTTAGATAAATCAGTACATTTGAAAGTACTTATTATATGCCAGATAAGTCCTAGGCTGGGCAACAGGAGATTGCAAAGATATAATATTAATATTTATCTCATGCTTTTAAGGGTCTTACAGTTGAATGAGAGATTTGATTCATATAGGAAACAATTAGAGCAATATAACTGGAAGAGAAAATCTAAGAAATGAGATGATTATTTGGAAAATTAAAAGGAGGCACTATGGGAACAATGTAAATCACATTGAATAAAACATAAAAACACTGGACAGATTGAGATAGGTGAAAGGCGGGGAGAAGAAATTCCAGCTTGAGCCAACGATGCTCTATTCTGTTATCTTTCACTCTCTGTTACAGTCTATTTTTCTATTGACTGCTTCATTTGTCAAGTTCTGTATTAACACTGATGAAGATTTAACTCAGTTCGATACTCCATTGAATTAAAAATTCATTTTAGAGCCTCTGTAAACCCTTTTCTACAATATTTGGGAACTTCAACCTTCCCTGTCATTTTTTTGCTATTCCTTGCTGAAAATAGGACTGGTGTTGGACAACAAAGCCTGATAAAGATGCTGAGTCACAGATCAGTTTTTCTTTTCTCTGAGTTTCAATCACCCCATGTAAAGTAAATTTTTCCCCACGGAACCCAAGTAGCTTAGGTTTCCAGTTTTAAGTCAGAAGATTCCTGTTATGCAATTTGTTCCATTTTTCTCATTTCACATTAGAATGTTGATCTTAAGCAACTGTCACTTCTACAAAAATACACAGAGCATCTTTTGACACTATATCCCTTTTTTATTTCATTTGACTGAGTAAAAGCAGCTTTGTACAAGAGAATTTGGAGCTTGTAACTGAATCTTGATTAATTCCACTTGATTTTAAAGAGACTAGATTACTGTTTTCCTTTCTTTTCCTAGAAGTGAGATCTACATTTCGTTTTATTCCATAGAGCTTTCTGGATATATGGCTGGGTCCAAAGACCACACTTTAAAAGTAGCAGAAAGATATTTTCTTCAAACCTAATGGCGCCCTCAAGTGGCACATCTCATGGCGGCCCTTTCAGACAGTTTCTTAGAAGCAGGAGAAATTTATTTTTCAGTGATTACAGCTATCAGGTTAATTATTATTAAAGATGACTATGCAAATTACCCTGTGTTAGCCTTTAATTCCTGGAGCACTTAAGATGTTTCTTGCTAACTGCTGCTATGAGAACAAAACTTAGATGCAGCTACTGATGCTATACAGCATAGTGGTTCATGGATGATTTCTCAGGATATTCTCACAGGAAGGGTGGGTTCCCTCAGAATCAGTGGTTCTACTGAGTTGATGTTTAAGCGAGAGAGATGACTTGAGCAGATAGGTAAAAAACGCTTTGAAACTAAGAATGTTCTGGTCTTCTTCCTCTTCCACATGCAGTTTCAAGAAGGCATGATGATTTATACTTCACAGGGTAGTAAATAGTGCTCTGAAGTGTCAGTGATCATATTATCGATGGGATGAATGAACCAATTTGGTCATTGTTTTTCAAGGTTGACTTTATTATTTTTAATTTTTTTAATTTTAAAGATGTGGTGTACAATTCAGGGTTAGGGATACAAACAATGATTATGCAGATACCCTCGTTAATGAGGTGTGCTCCTCCCTCCCCTAGTAGTTTCCCTCAACTGCCAAGCCCACCTCGCTCCCTTGGCAGTTTCCCACTACTGCCAATCCCTTTCTTATAGTATTATGAGAATTGTTCAAGGTCCACTTATGAGTGAGAACATATGGTACTCTGTTCTTTGTTTCTGTGATAGATCACTGAGTATGATTGACTCTAAATCCATCCAAGTTGCTGTGAAGTCCATATGTTTGTCCTTTATGGCTGCATAATACTCCATTGTGTATATGGACCACGTTTTTTTCATCCAGTCCAGCTTCGTTGGGTAGCCTAGTTGGTTCCATGTTTTTGCTATTGTGAATAAAGCTGCAACAAACATACGTGTGCAGGTATCTTTTTTGTAGAATGATTTGAGTTCCTCCAGGTATAATCCCAATAGGGGAATTGGTCGGTCATATGGAAGGTCAATTTCTTGTTCTTTCAGAAATTGCCACACTGTCTTCCAAAGAGGTTGCACTAGTTTTCATTCTTACTAGCAGTGTAAAAGTGTTCTCAAGTCTGATTCTAAATGCAAAATCTTTGAAGGACTCTAAGCAGATGGTTTCAAGACTCCCCACAAACTGACAAACCGTTCACAAGACCTCCTCATATTTTCTGGTGCAGTAGGAGTGAGGCGGCTGATGTGAGAAATGGGACAGTCAAGGGCTGCGGTGGGCAGTTCAATATTTTTTGTATGGATGTTTTATTAGTCATTTGGCTCAAAGAATCAGCTCTCTAAGAAGCTGGGAGGTACTGCACCTCCCTTGCTCAATCAGGCTCAGCAGTGTGATTAAAAATCAATACATGCCTAGCTTGGTACGTGCAGATGCTGCCGGGGGTCTGGGAAGGCAAATTGCTTCACACAACATCAGTCAGGGGAGGAACCTTGAATGAGTCTCATATTTGCATTTTCCTACTAATTTTGGCATTTTATTCAGAACCCACAGAAGGGTCGAAGCAATTATCTGAGAGCTTGAAAACTACAAGAATAAGAAAGAAACCTTTAATGCAATGTCTCTGCTTTGATAGTGGAGCACCAATTTCAATGGGATATCATGGAGTCTTACACACATGTGAAGAGGCACATTGGTTTTGTAGACACTGGATGGATTTTGTTGTTGCTAAGCTTGTTAACGTTCCCAGGAGAGCAGTGGAGATACCATTCTGCTGGCTGTAGCTATACAAGTGGCCACATTGACTTGGGAAGTGAAAATAAGCTGAACGAGCCAAGACATAAAAGAGAAAGAGCTCCTTGATTCTCATGCTTCCTTTTTAGGGAAGGCAACTGTATATCACCCCCTCAAACCCCCTGTCACCCTCCTTTTTTTTTGTCCTCTTGCTACATAAAGCCGGTTTCAAAAAGTTAAAATAGACGGGAAGATTGGAGGGGTTTCATCGTGAAGGGTGAAAGCTCATGTTTTCATAATGTGTGCGTGTGGGGAGTAGGAACCGGCGGCACCTGAAAAGGACAGGAGGTTCCTGCTAGCTCTTCCCTGGAAAGCTAAGCAGACAGCAGGAGAGACCTGGAGACATACTCATTGAGATTTAGGCTCATGATTCATACTGGCCACTGGGGGGCGCCCCTGTGCAGTTATCGCCTCAAAAACCCAGAAAAATTATGCTGGTACCGATGCAGCTTCGAATGTATTGCAGAATTTCTTAACTTCAATCTGTTTACATTTTGGGCCACATAATCTTTATGGTTGAGGGGGCTGTCCTGTGTATCCAATGCTTAGCGGCATATCTGGCCTTTAACCACTAGATGCCAGTAACACCCAACCCAACCCCCACCCTCCAGTGATAACAATAAAAAATATCTTCCGACATTGCCAAAAGTCTTATGGAGGGCTAAATTGCCCTTGATTGATAACCACTTGTGTAGTGAATATTGGGGCTAGGCGTTTATCAGTTTGTTGTTCTAAGGCTCAAATGCTCTTTTCCAAAAGACTCTTGTTTAGGCAGGGGTCAATAGACAACTGCATTAAAAACACAAAAGTTGCTCAGGCCAAGTCTCTACTCATTTCCCAGTCAAATCCCAGACACAGAGTCCCCAGCCTAGGTGGCTTTGATCACATCCATCTGATCTGATATGGGTGTCCATTCTACCTTCTCTCTCTGCTCCTTGCCTATCTCCTTTTCAGAGCTCCTCCTTCAAAACCCCCAGGAGTGCAGATCACCAGGGTGTGAGACATCTTGTAAACTACTTTATACTAAGGTATGTTTGTCATCTGGGCTACTGCAGCGCATCATTGTGCTGAGGGGGTGTGCATATTTCAAGTGAGGGAATAGTCTGAAAGAGGGTTTTCTTTAAACCTGGTAAATGAATCTCTAATAGCAGAATTCCAGGCACTATGAAACCTGTAAAATAGGGATATTAATAGTATTCACCTCATAAAGCTATTGTGTGGATTAAATGAGTAAAACATTTAAAGCAGTGCCTACAAGAAAGTAAACATACTTGAAATGCTAATGGTCTTGTTTTGGGTGTTATTATTATTTTTTCTTATTTATCCAAGAGACATGTTTGGGTAGAGGTATGATAGCTTATAGTCTGAACTAACTTCTCATAAAACTATCTTTGGCTTTAACCCCTGAGCTAACTTCTCATAAAACTATTCTTGTCTTTGACCTCCTGCCTTCAGGCTATGTCCAGATACCTGAAACAAGACCACTGTTCAGCAGAGCTCAATTCTAGAAAACTAATTGACTTTGAAATAGTCCCTCTTGAACACTTTTACACTATTTGTGGGAGTGTAAACTAGTACAACCTCTGTAGAAAACAGTTTGGCAATTCCTAAAAGATCAAAAAATCGACTTCCTGTATAACCCCGCAATCTCCCTACTGGGAGTATACCCAGAGGAACTCAAATCACTCCATGAAAAAGATACCTGCACACACGTGTTTATTGCAGAATTGTTCACAATAGCAAAAACATGGAACCAACTGTGCTACCCATCAAAAGAGGACTGGATTTTTAAAAATGTGGTACATATACACAGTGGAATATTATGCAGTCACATAGAAGGACAAAATTATGAACTTCACAGCAACTTGGATGGACTTAGAGTCTATAATACTGAGTGATCTATCATAGAAACAAAGAACTGAGTATCACATTTCTCACTCATAAGCGGACCTTGAACAATGGTCATAATATTACAAGAAAAGAATTGGCAGTAGTAGGAAACTTTGGGGAAGGGGAGGGGCGGGATTGGTCATAGTGGGAGTCTGCTGGGGGAGGGAGCACACCTCATAAACAAGGATACCTGCATAATTAATATTTATATACCTAACCTGAATTGTATCCCACATCTTTAAAATTAAAAATTAAAAAAAATGAGCAAACTTAAAAAAAATAAATCTTCCCTCTTCAAATTCACCTTCAACTATTCCACCCTGAACCCCAAAATCATTGAATGAATGAATAAATGAATGAAGTATCAGTAAAAGGGAGGCAAATATTTGTGAAGCATCTATAGTGTGCAAAGTGCCATGGGACTCTCCAGATTGTTAGGCATATCTTATAGTTAATAAAGATACAGCCACTTAATCATCAGGACTCCTAATAAGGCACAATGAGAGTAGAGTGTACGGTGTGTAGGAGTGATGAGGAGGGACAGGTGACCTCAGTTTCCCGCAGCAGTTTGGTGGGAGGGCACTTGGGGATTGAGGGATGGGGAGAAGAGTATTCTGAGTTTGTCTTTTAGGCCTTTGGGTTTTATCGCGTTACCGGAAAGCAGCTGCCCCTCCATTACAGAGCTGTAGATACAGTGCGGGGAGGTGTCAGTTTCCCAAGTGCCATCTGTAGAATCTGCAACCTCAACTCATACGGAGACCACATGGCACTTTCGAAACCTTTGAGTCATGCTGCCTGCATTCATGTTCTCGAAGGGTTCTGAGGAGTGCTCCACAGTGAGCAATTGAACTAAATCACAAGTTTTGTTGAGCCAGAGAAATAGAAGTCTTCTTGAAAGTGCACAGCTGTTGCCTGTTTTTCCCAGTGCCTTCCAATTCAAGCAGGGAAGTGTGTTGAAACTGTGTATGTGTGTGTGTGTGTGTGAGAGAGAGAGAGAGATCAGCAGAGAAGTGTGTTGAAATTGTGTGTGTGTGTGTTTGTGTGTGAGAGAGAGAGAGAGAGAGAGAGAGAGAGATCAGCAGAGAAGTGTGTTGAAACTGTGTGTGTGTGTGTGTGTGTGTGAGAGAGAGAGAGAGATCAGCAGAGAAGTGTGTTGAAATTGTGTGTGTGTGTGTTTGTGTGTGAGAGAGAGAGCAGTGTGTAGAAACTGTGTGTGTGTGTATGTGTGTGTGAGAGAGAGAGCGAGATCAGCAGAGAAGTGTGTTGAAACTGTGTGTGTGTGTGTGTGTGTGTGTGAGAGAGAGAGAGAGAGAGAGAGAGAGAGAGAGAGAGAGATTGCCAATTGTTTTATATTGGAAGGAAAGTAAGAGCTATCCTTAAGTGAGGAACATTAAGGCTTCTTACTACTTTAACAGCAGAGTCAATGTTATATTTTCTGTGAGTTAATTTACTTTCACATAATTTTTATAAGAGAGTAGTTTTAGGTACTCTTATCACAAAATTAAAAAAAGAAAAAAGAAAGGTAACTCTATGGGATGATGGTTTGTTAACTTGATAGATTGTAGTAATCACTGCATATGTATATGCATATTGAGACAAATATATCAAAGCATCATATTGTATACTTTAATATATACAACAAAGCAACAATAATGTGATTTATGTGAACTGTGTAATTTTGGCATACAAGTTAACTCCAATCATCCTAGGAATGCTTAATGATTATTAATTAATTATTAATTAATAATCTTCAAAATCCATGGAATTATTAATTAGTTATGCAGAATCCTAAGCAGAAATCTAAACTTTGAAAACTAATTTCTTGGCACTTATTGAAATGAAACCTGGGAGGACTTGTCAACTAGCAGAAGGGATGTCAGAAATAATTTTAAGTGGTGAAATTTATGGTGTGAGGGAGAGTTTGATGGGGAGTGTTTTATAGGACTCACTGTCTTTCATGAACGTTACGTGGCATGTGCGAATGGGGTTTCAGAGTATGGTAAGCCCAGGTCCTCGACAACTGTTTTCCTGGTCTAAAATCCCTTGAGCCCTGCTTCTTCTGGCTTTCTGGAGGATTTGGTCACTGACTTTACTACAAAGATGGACACTCTCTCACCCTGGGTTGTGCCTTTGATGTAAGGGGCAATTGTGTGCATTATGACGTTAGGTGGAATTGGTTCCTTTTGTTGTTCTGCACCTGAAGGTGAGGTTGTGGTGAAGGGAATGTCTCACCCCACCCACTTAGAACATGTTTCCAATATTTATCAGAAAAAAGCCTGATGTTGCTGAATGGCCAAATGGACTTAGGCGTTAGTGGCAGTGTGAGAAGCCCTCCAGCGGTAATTTGGGACAGAGAGATGGCGAAGACATTTTGTTCGAAAGTCTCATACGGGAGTACAGTCTTTGAAAAGGAGGGATGCTAGACTCCCCCATGTTCTGTGAAGCAACTGTCTGATACAGTGAGTCACCGTCAGGCGGGTCGCGCCCTGGAAGGAGGTTGTGGGCGCTGTGATCACACTGTTTCTTGGCAATTGTGTATCAGGTGACGTTTCCAAGTTGCTGAACATGGGGGATGCCTTGTGGATTCCTGGTGCAGTGCTGCGGATATGAGAGACAGTGTGGTGTGAGGGCTAAGGCCTTTGGTTTCAGAGAGACTTGACTTTTGGTCCTAAATGACTGACAGAAGAGGAAGAGAAGCAGGAAGGAGATTCACTCCTCGTCCCATAAGTTATTGAGTCAGAACCTACTCTTTCTATTTTGTAAAGAAATAGAAGCTGTCCCTCAATTACTAATTAAAAAGGGCAGATGACAGAGTTACAGGGCTAATGGAATGAGAGAAATCCACATATACTTTAATGGAGTAGTTTGCAATGTCACCTCCCACAGTTTTAGCAACTGTTTCTGTCACTGTGTAACCTACAGTAAACTTCTGTGCAGATTGTACTGATGGAGTTATCCTGAATCTAATCTTGGCTGGAGGAAGTACCTTGTATGACCTTGAGATGCCAGAGTTGACTCTTAGAAGAAATAGAAGAAACCTCCCGTGGATCCGTAAATCCACTGACCTGTCTAACTTTCTTCCTTTATTTTAAGGCCTTACTCCTAAATGCTCTGCAAGGACAGTCATTGAAGTGACTATCATTGATTTATATTTCCGTGTGAGGAATTCCAGTCCCTTTCTTCATAGCACATTTTTATTATGAAAATTATGAAGGCACCAGAGGAATAGAAGGGCCCTCAAGGGCAGGACTGATATTTTGGGGAATTAAGATGTTCATTTTACTGACGTCTAAGGTTTCCCTGAGGTCTCTGAGTTCTGCTGTAAAAGGAGTCATTGGCTGCCAATTATTCTTCTATAAAAGCCAATACACTGATAACTCCAAGTGGAAAAAAGGTTTAAATCCGATCCTTCATTGAATACTTACTGAATACCTGCTATGTGTCAGCCACTGTTCCAGACCCTGGGGATATGACACAGAGAGAATGGTAACTTGGATGAGGGCAGCAGCAGAGACTGAGAGAAGCAAATTGATTGGGTCTTGTTTAGATGTAGGGCTGGCAGAAATTTGGGTTAATTTTGTTATGCTCTCGATTCCAGGGAACTGAGTGTGACTTACTTACCCAACAGATTTTCTTGGGGCAGGGGAAAGAGGCAGAAATTTGGTGATGTTACCACAGAAATGAGGAAATGAGAGGAGGACCACGTATGGGGAACAGAAATCAAGAGTTCCATTTCCAGCACACTAACTTTGAGGTATCTATTTGACTTCTGAGGGAAAATGGCAAATAGGCTTGTCTTGTTCAGTTCAGGCTGCCATAACATAAGGCTACCGACTAGGTGGCTTAAATAACAAATATTTATTTCTCATAGTTCTGGAGGCCGGGAAGTCTGAAATCAAGTGCTTGCACATCTGATGTGTGGTGAGAGCACTCCTCTTGGTTTGCACGTGGACATCTTCCCATTGTATCTTCACATGGTGGAGAACAGAGAAAGGAAGCAGGCTCTCTGGTTTTTCTTTATGATGGCACTAATCCCATTCATAAGGGCTCCAATCTCATGATCCAATCACATCCCATGGGCCCCATTCTTAAGACCTTACAACATATGTTGTAAGATTGTTACAACATATGAATTTGTGGAGTTGGACACAAACATTTAGTCCATAACAAGGACTTTGGAAACACAAGTAAGGCTGCAACTCAGAGAGAACTTCAGAACTAGAGGTGTGAATTAGGGGTTATTTCCATGTAGTACTTCAAACCTTGGGCTGGGAAGGTGTTTGCAGATGGGGAATAAAAGACCAGGCAGTCTGAACTCTGAGACACTGCAACATGCAGAGGTCACCTAGAGGACAAGAAACCAGCAAAAGAGATGGAGCAGGAGTGGTTACTGAGGTGGGAGGCTAACCAGGAACCTGTGCTTTGTGGAAGCCAAGAGAGGAAAGAATTTCAAGGAGGAAGCAGTCATCTTGGATGCTACTGAAGGTAGGGCAAGACGAGAACAGAGAGCACAGCTGATGAGGTGACTGGTGATAGTGACAAGAATAGATGCAGGGAGCAGGCATAAGGACGCCAGGTTGGTGTTGGCTGAAAAGAGTCTGGGAGGTGGGGTAGTGGAGACAGTGGAAGTAGATGACCCTTTCCCAAATAATATTCCTTTCTCTGTGTTATAAGGAGGAAGGCATGTTGGGTTATGGAAACAGGACAGAATTTGGACTTGAGTCCTGGGATTGAGACTCACCAACTGGATGGTCTTGAGCAAATGCAGTTTCAATTTCTTCATCTGCAAAGTGGCTTTGGCAATATTACCTGCTCCATAGGGTTTTATTACCTGCTCTCCTTCTCTTTTAGGACAAACCTCCACTTGCATCTAGACTGTAAATGTTAATTTTGTTATGCTCTTGATCTCAGGGAACTGAGTGTAGCTTACTTGCCTAACAGATCTTCTGGTGGGGTGGGGGAGGAGAAAAGAGGCAATTTATCTACATATATTGTAAGAATCAATATATAATTATTCTCTTAGAATATCTCCACAATTTTTCAAAATTCCACAGAAATAGACATCACATTAATACTCTGTTTCCATTCATTCAACAAATAGTAGCTAAAAACTTATTATGGTCCAAGGACTGTTACAGGCACTGGGGCTACGGCAGTGACCAAACCAAGTCCCTACCACATGAAGGTCATATAAGAATAAATAAGGACAGTGTAAGCAGGTGTTCATCAAAGCTGTGGAGACAAAGAAAGCAGGTTAAGCAGGACAGGGTTATTTTCTATTTTCCAAGGTTAGGTGACTGTAGAGTATGTTTAAGCATAGAACTGAAGGCAGTGAGGGACGAGCCATGAGGATACAGATGCTCCTCAACTTACAATGGGGTTATGTCTTGATAAACCCACCAGGGACCTGATGAACCCATTATGAGTTGAAAATATCATTAGTCAAAAGTGTGTTTTTGACTTACAAGATTTTCCATTTATGATGGGCTTATCCAGGTGTAACCAAATTGTAAGTCAAAAAGTGTACTAAATCTAAACATGCATCTCTTTCACACTATTGTAAAGTCAAGAAATCCTAAGTGGAGCCATCGTAAACCGGGGACTGTCTGTATCAAGAGCATCTCAGGCAGTGGAAACTGCAAGTGTGAAAATTCTGAGGAGGGAATGTACTTGGGGTGTTTGTCTAGTATGGGATTGACTTTTATTTTTTGCTTTACTCTAGACATATTCAGCATCTTCTTATTCCTCAGAGCTCCAAGTTTTGACTTAGAGAAAAGAACTAAAGTCTAGTGAAATGATAGTTGCTCATGTTTGACTAGGAAAACTATGTAATTGTCACTTCTTCCTTATGGCCCTTTGAAACTTGTTAACTTAAGACTACAATATTTTCATCCTCTGGTAATCCCTAGATTCTCCTTTCCTGACAACCACGACATCCCTCTACTCCCAATTTTTTTTTTTGAGTTGGAGTCTCACTCTGTCACCCAGACTGGAGTATAGTGGCCGCTCCCGGCCACCGCAGCCTCGACCTGCTGGGCTCCGGCGATCCTTCCGCCTCAGCCTTCCAAGTAGCCGGAATTACAGGCATGAGCTACCATGCCCAGCTGATTTTTTGATTTATTGTAGAGATGAGGTCTCGCTGCCCAGGTGGGTCTCGAACCCACGGGCTCAGGCAATCCACTCACCTCAGCCTCCCAAAGGCGCGGGATTACAGGCTGAGCCATCAAGCCTGGCTTCCAATTTTTATTACAAAATGCCTGTACCCCTCTTGTTGCATAATGAAACTTTCAGGCGGTGGAGTAAGGGGATGTCTTAGCTTGCATCAGTATGTAAAGAATGTCTGCATTTTCATGTGTTAAGGTTCTGGGGTGTGCAGTTTATCAGACACCTAGGCACTTTCTTCCCTCCTTCCTGCAATGCAGTTGTTATGGTGAATTCTGAGACTGTGGTCTTTTTTTCCACAGAGGAGGAAACAAGAGGGAGGTGACAGAAGGTCAGAGGTGGGTGCAGATCATGCAGGACCTTATAGACCATTGTGAGGATATTGACTTTTCCTTTGAGAGATGCCTCCAACCACAAGTTTTTCTGATGTTCATACCTGTGTATAACATAAACAACATGGATCAATGTCATTGTTCCCATACTACCCAATCACCAGAACTTTCAAATCTCATGAATATCTAGCCTATCACTTCACCTGCCTAGAAAACTCCCATTTCTGGGTCAATACTATACTTTGTCTCCTCTGTGACTGATTCAGGGGTCCGCACTACAGGAGAAAATGACAAAGCTATATAGGTCGACAGAACACCAACCTAGCTCTCGTTCTCACCCCCCCCACACTTACTTATATATGTGTATTATAGTCATCATATAATTAATTTTTCCAACTAGGACACTGTTGAGCGTGAAATGACACTGTGGATAGCTACAACAGAACAATAGGCATGGACTAGGGCGGTCTTGGACACATCAGGACTAACGGTCAACTTAATTATAAACAATTTTGCACAACAGAGGGAGAGGGAAGGAAGTTTTGACCAAGAATTCCAAACCTTCCAGGTTTGCTTTACACTCACCTACACTTTGCAGATAACCTGGGATCCCATTTCATAGAGAAAATTGAGGCTACCCATCTCAGTTTCCTGCACACTGACCTATCAACTATTCATAGGCCTACATTTATCCTCCCCTTCTTCCTTTTAAGGACAAACCTTCAATTGCCTCTAGATCCCATTCCCTTCTACCTCTTCAAGGCATCTGTTTCTCTCTTCTGGAATCTTCAATATCTCTGTTTTTCCCTGCCTAAAAGCATGCTCTGATCCTAAAAAAATCTCTTTCCTGATACTACGGTCCTCTCACCCTATAATCTAACTTCACCCTTACCCCTCTAATCTGCACTTTTTGAAGCATGTGCTGTCGCCTCCTTTTTGCAACCCATCCAATCAGGGCAGCCTAATTTTTGTTTTGTTTCCTGCTGAGTTAGTAAAGCTACTCTCATCAAGGTTAATTCTATCTCCCAAGTGGCCAGAGCCACTGGAAGATTTTTGTCTTTATCTTATCTGACCTCTCTGGATGCCTTTAGCATGGTTGAGCATACCTAATAGTCATTCTTGACTTCCTAACCCTCCATGTAACTAGACTTCCTTGGTTTTCTTGGTGCCTCTCTCAGGCTGCTCATTTATCTCCTCCATGCTCAATCCCTACCAGTACTTTATGATGAACTAATATCACATGAAAACACAGGTTGAGCATCCTTAATCAGAAAATCTGAAATCTGCAGGCTGACATGACCTGACAAGTGTAAGTTTCTACACCTGACCTCATACGACAGGTTGCAGTGAAAACACAATCAAAACTGCTTCATGCACAAAAATATTGATGATAATGTACAAAATTGTTTTCAGGCTATGTGCATAAAGTGTATATGAAACATAAATGAATTTCATGTTTAGACTTGATTCCCATTCTCAAGCTATCCCATTATGTATGTGCAAATATTCTAAAATAAAAGAATCTGAAACCCGAAACACTTCTGGTCACAAGCATTTTGGATGAGGGATACTCAACCTATGAAATACATGGCTGTTTCTGCTTCCTGCAGATGGCACCAGAGACACAGGATGGTAGGCAGGTGGGTTGAGAAGGAGCTGTGGAAAAGCAAGCATTGTACTGTTTCCGACTTGAAAACACTCAGATCTCTGGATCTAGAGAGGCTGGGCGGGGGTGGGGGGGGTGGTCTTTTTAGCGTGCATTTCTTTTCAAGTCTCTCCCAGTTGTGGGGTGAAGGTAGGACTGAGTCATATGTGTAAATTGCATAAAGGGGGAGACAAAACAGCAGTAAATAGTTCTTTGGAAAGTAGAGTGCAACAATTTCAAATCAATTTTCTAGTTCTAAGAGAGCCCAAAATAGTTTCCTGTGGCTTCTTCTATTTCTTTAACTAGGATTCCCAGAGGCAGCTTTGTGTAAGAAGTGCAACTTCAGCAGAAACATGCCTTCCCCTAATGAGGCCTGGTGCCTGCTGGTATTATGTCTGAGTCCCCGGGGCTGCTCAGTGGGAAAGGGAGGTGGAGGCAATCAATGGTTTTCCAATTGCTGAAAAGTCCACATATGAAATGGCTATGAACTACTCTGGAGCTTTGAGACTCAGTACAAGGCTTCCATCAGGGCCTAACTCCAAATGGCTTTGTGGGTGAGTTTGTGGGGAGCATCTTACCACTCAGAACTGGTTGGGTGGGCCCCCTTGTCGCTTGGTGGGTGGCTTCACATCACAGCCTGTGGCCTGATTAAGACTGGATTCTGATCAAAGTTAAACAGGAGATGGGGCAGTCAGAAGCAGAGGATTCCCCAGTTGTGGGGAAGTTATAAGAATTCCCACTGTGGCAGCACGCGCTGTGTGTGCGTGTTCTGTGTTGTGAAAGGACCCTGGAAAAGTTCACTCGTGATGACTCAGAGGTTCAAGTCATCATAGAATGTCAGAGATGGCAGGGACCTTGGAGACCAGCCACTCCAGTCTTCTAGTTTTGCTGAATAAATGTTTAGAGATGCAATGCTGGTTTGATCCCTAGAATTGTATCAAGTCATATAATATCAAAGTTTTTTACATTCCTTCATTGGTGAGCTATTCCTCACTGATGGCAAAACAAAAGTGATAACCAAGTGAAACATGAAGGTTTTTTTGAAGTTGAATTCCTCAAATGTATACCATTAGCTTCCAGGACTTCCTCACTCCTTTGTTAGCCCAACTAACTTCTGTTTTCACCCTCTGCAGAAACAGTTCTCAAGTTACCAGAGACTATCCAATAGGCTCCTCCCTTGCTTATCTCTGGGACCACAGCCACTCCTTGAAACTCTCTCCTCTTTTAATCTCTGAGACCCTGCACTTCCCTGGCTCTCCTCCTCTCTCTGACTATACATCAGCCTTCTGGTGAATTTAGGCCACATGAACCAGGTCCTAAATAAGCTTAAGTCAAAGTTCAGGATGCTTCTAAATGCCAAATCTTTGATCTGGGCTTTGGAGATTAGAAGTGGCAGAAGGACGGGCAAGTCAGCCTTACCCATAATATTGTCCTGTAACCAGAAATCACAGGTTGAGATATTAATTTAGAGTTTTCCTCTTCATGAGTACCCTCTCACTTATCATTCAAACAGGCAGTGATCTTTGAGTCTAGGAATCCTATACCCATGAAGGTTTGGGTTTTTGGACCACAAAGGCTACAACAACTCAGGGGCTCTGCTGCATTGTTCTGTGAGGCAAAGAACAAAAGCACCGCCAAAAGCAGAGGGGAGAGAGTAGAGTTTTCGTCAGGTCAAAAGAGGTTATTCTGGAAGAGGGAGAAAAGCAACTAAGCTTCAGGGGAGGAGGACAAAATACAAGAAGGAGGGTAAGTACTGACTCTGAGGAATCTGGCAAACATAGAAGCGTCTTCCTGCCAGGTGGGCAGGACTGGTAAGGACAGAGGAGCTGGCTGATCACTGAGCCTCAGGCCACCCATCTCCCAGTTTCCATCACAGAGAATCCACTCACGTCTGTGCACTGGGACCAAATACGCTATTCCTCCTGTTGGTATCAAATGAAGACTTTGCTCTTGCTAGGAAATCACCAACAAGTTGATGAATCAAGATACTCGCTTCATCCCCAGTTTATTTCCTCCTGTGGAAACTGCCTCTCACAATCCCTAGGACACTCAAGATCAAGAAGGGGTGAAGCACTAGACCCATGATGATGATGTTGGTGGTGGGAAGAATCCAAGTGTCTATGAGAAGAGGAGAAACTGAACAAACCTGAGAAGCTATGCAAACTCCTGACATCCTGAGGCACATCTTTCTTCAAACACGATCCTTGTCCTGTTATTCCTGTGACTGATGCTGTCTCCTAAGGAGAAAAGAAAGGGCTGGAAGCACCAAGCTTCATGTCCTCCTGCCCCCTGGGACCTTTCACACCATCTCCAGTGACCCCACTCTTCAAAGACCACCTTTCATACCAAACAGGGCTCTTGTTCTCCTTCTGATCATCGTATCTGGCCTTTGGTTCTAGTTAAGGCTCTCTTAGTGGTGTTCTGTGCTCTGCATGCAAACAACTGTGGTGGAGTAATATTTTTTAAAATGAAACAAATCCCTGCATCTCCCCACACTCAGCTATTTCCTTTTTCTCTTGGTTTTGGATGTCTTTGAACACCATTCTTCAAGGAAGAAACATCTCACTTTGTTTAAAGGCAATAGGAATAGTTAGCAGTCAGAATGCTGCCTACCATTATGTGTTAAGTGATGTAGGTATGTGATCTCATCTAACTTTACAACGTCCCTTGAAAGCAGGGACAACACTAGGTCTATTTCTCAGACAATAATATGGAAGCACAAAGGCTAAGTAAATTCGTCTTGTTGAGTGGTGAAGCTGGGATTTGAAACTCTCACCACTCATACAGTCTGGGGCTATAGAGACTATTAGAAAAGCTGCCTCCCTAAATAATAGGTCTGTTAGAATGCTCTTTAGCTGTATTATTTCCTTCTTCTTGACAGTTGCTATTTAAACTTGGGCTTTTGGAGTTAAATGAGCTTAGGCTCCTGTGGAGTCAGCCTTGGGAAACCAGTCCCCTTCTGGTTTCCCAAGCTCCCTTTCCTGCTACCAAATATGCCTCAGTTTCCACATTATAGCTCTGGGTTCTCTTTTGGGATAGAATCTCCCATAAAATGTTTGTTTCCTACAAGCTGAGGAAGAGCAGAATACATTTGCACTTTTCTACTTGAAGAACATTTCCCCTTTTCTACTCAGAGTAGCTAACTTGAAACAATCCTTTGGGGCTGGGCAGAGTTCTCTTTCTAACCTGGATATAGATGTTCTCTGCACATGCTTCAGGTCAGTTTATGTGCGATTAAGGGGCTGTGTGAGTTCAGCCCCTTAAAGGGGTAACAAGGGACCTCTTGGTTGCTGGAGGTAGTTGGTTCAGGTGGAATTGCTCCACTGTCTGTAGGAAGATTTATTTATTTAAAAATTCAGAATCCTTGAGAGAGGTCCTCAGGAGATCCTGGTCTTTCCTGAGGCAGCTTCCAGAACTCAGAGAATTTAATCTCTGCAGCAAACTCTAGGAAGTGTTTATTTATTCTTTCATTTGCCCTTTATTCCTCCCTTCTGTTGACTTCCCAAGAAACTGAAAACATCCCAAAGTACTCTTTCAAAGATGGTCTAAAACTAGCAGAGATTTCTGAGAGTCCATCTCATTTCCACACATCAGTGCTCACTGAGGTCACAGTGACTGCTTCAAAGAAATTGGCTCAAACTCAAACATTTGTTAACCAGTTTGGGAGTAGGCTAGGTTCAACGAGAATTCTTAGCATTCCTGGACAGGCCCCTTAATGTGGGAAATATAAGTCTCATCCACAGCTGAGATCTGTGTGGATGATACATTTATTTTTCAATAATCAAACTCATGATTTTACACTTTGTCCTGCTGAATGACTAAAACTCCATTTTGTCTATTCAGTGTCTCCCCTTTTCACTGCCCAATAGGCCAAGAGGAAAAGGATTTTCTGGCTTGGGGGACAGGACAGACAGGGGGGTGTGGTCAAAATGATGACATTGGAGGGTCCTAAAGAAAATCATAACCCTGTGGAAGCAGCCCAATTCCCATATCTAGATTTATAGGCCACCCTCAAAGAGAGAGAAAAATACTTGTGTGGTGAATGTTGGTAGCTAGGGCCTTACCCTAACTCAGAGAGTTCCTGCACTAGGGGTGACTGAGAACATTTCGAGTGGCTTGAGAAAAATGGAAAATGTTGCTGACCTGATTGGGTCATTCAGATGGGAATGAGGTTGTCTCCATGGAATCTGTGTGGACTGGCACTCAAAGACCACATGGGGTGCAGAATGTCTTGGTAAGTGCCCGCACATGGGTGAGAGTATCCTGCAGCAGACAACTGCCACACCTCTACTTTGGTTAACCCTGATTTCTTGGCATGACATAAGTGCCATGGAACCTCAACATAACTTTGGGGAGGGGATGCAGGAGAGAAACTGTTAATTGATTGAGATGTAGTTTTGCATTCACAACAGATTGGGAGGTCAAAACAGAAATCAAGTTGAATTTTGAAAATGTTAAGTTATGATTCACACACACCTAAATCTGTGAAGCTGGAATTATATACAAGATCTAGTAAAGTGTGGATGTATTGAAATAACCCAGAAGAATCTCATGGGAACAAAATTCAGGAAGTACCTCTGGACTTCATGGGAATGAGAGTCAACAGTCAGCTACTGTCTGTGGCTCTGACTGTCCCTCATAATCAGCTTTTCTCCAGAACACGGTGCTCATCTCCTCTCTGCAAAGACCATAACAGAGGCAAGTAGCTTCCTCTGTTAACTTGTGGTCCCTGTTCCCCCACAGCTTGGGTAGAACATGGGTCTCCTCTGATGCCCACAAAGGTGTCATTTCCACACTACTCACAGGTCCTGTGATTGCCACCAAATCATTGCATCCTTTATGCCTCTTGGATAAAAGTTTTGAGAAGGAATCAGCTTTGACACTCTTGTTTCCTAAGGTCATGCCCCTTAGACAAGGAACCTACCCAGTCTGATTGTGTGGAATCAGAGAGTGAGGGGTCATGCAAATCTGGCA
Source organism: Carlito syrichta (assembly GCF_000164805.1). Lineage (NCBI taxonomy): Eukaryota > Metazoa > Chordata > Mammalia > Primates > Tarsiidae > Carlito > Carlito syrichta. The sequence continues at coordinate 59,196 of NW_007233055.1, forward strand.
TGTCTGCTCAACTGGTCATATCAACAATGGTGTATGGGTTGGATAGTTCCAGAGAAGAAACTTTTGGGCCCAGAGGCTTGACCCAAATTTCAACTCACTTTTATTAAAATACTACTGTGCATGCCTTATATGTCTCTCTATATTGCAATTTCCTGGAAAGTAGGGCTCTAACTGATCTCTGTATGCACCATAATATCTTTTACATGCCTTTTGCATTTGCAAGTGTTCAGTGGATATTTGTGAAATGAATGGATGCATATTCCTATATTTGTTCTCTGCTCTCTATACCTTCACTTCTGAATGAACAATGTTCAGGGCAATATCTGAACAGCATAATTCCTGTTGCTGGGGCACAGCAGGAGAATGCCAGTCAAAATGACTAGATTAGAGTATGACCCTTATGTGGGTGGATTTCCTGAGCAGACACTGTAAAGAAACATAATTAGAGACATTTTAAACAATGGGTTTTCCCTAACAACTGAGCATCTTAATTTCTCATTATTCCAGAGCCATCTTAATTGCCATGGAAATTGGCTGGAGATCACATTCAATCTTTGAAGAATTTAAATGATAAATCAGAACTAATTGAAAGAAGAGCAAGTGGTGCTCTACAGGGAAATAATTCCTAGTCTTCTCTTTGTGACACTTTGAACAATTCTGCTAAAATAAAAGCTCCAAGTTCATCAGCAATCACTGCCTTGGTTTGTGTAAAGAAATTTAAACATTTGAAGTTTCCCTATGAACTAATTAAAAGGGCTCTATTTAAATAGTGAAGCATTTCCAAGTAGAATCATAAAATGTTGAGCCTGAAGGGAATTTATAGATTCTTTAAGTACATCCCTTTCATTTTATAGGGAAAAAACTAAGACTGGTGTCGGGTATGTGACTTGTCACACATCTAGAACTGGAGCTACAGTTTCTACCCACCTGGGCCAGGGCTCGACAGTCTCAAGAAAATCTACCCTGCTGTGGACAGTTGGGGGATGCTGGAGATTACTGATATTGATCACATGAGAAGTCTTTAGCAGTATAGATGACTAAATCCATGGAAAAAAGAACAACAACACAGTCCTCTATGCTAAAGGAAAGATGAGAGATGACTCATTCTCAGGAGTGTCTAGCCAAGGATGCTCAGAGACCAGCAGAGAGGGCACATGGATCTGGCTGGGCTCCCAGGTGTAATTATAGCACCTGGTGAATTCTTACCATGAGCCAGCCACCACCTTCAATACTCAGTCCTCATTAGTTCACTAAACCACACAAACTGCCTATGGGATCAATATGATTATCTTCATTTTACAAAAAAGGAGACAACTGGGACATTTGAGTGATTTGCTCAAGGTCACATACCAACGACATGTACTAGTATCTGAGTTAGGATTTGCACTCAGGTCTTTCGAGGTGCCCAGTTTGTCCTCTTAGACAGAGATAACTAAGATTTCAATAGCAGCCCCTTTGGGCGACACTGGTGACAGCCCTGGCCTCATTGGGTAATCTCCTTCTATGCTGCCTGTGCTTTAGATTTATGTGGATACCTGAGCCTGCCAGGAGAAATTCTGCATGCCTGGATCAACCTGAGCTGAACTGGCCTCTTTCTCAGCTCCAGGCTGACTTTTGTCCCAACATTCACCTCCAACACTTTGGTAGGACACAGTCCACCTGGAGTGGGGCCAACTTCTATGCTTATCAACTCACATTCCTTGTGGAGAGACTTTCTGTTTGTTTAGAATGCTAAAGCTGGAAGGACTGTAGAGATTTGATGTGATCTTCATGTTTTAAGAAGAAACAGAGGTGCAGTTTGTGTTTGGTTTGTGTCAAGCTGTAAATAATGGGAGACCCATAGTGGCTGAAAGTAATAGGTTTGTGTGGAGCCTGGAAAATCTAATCCTTTTTGGCTGGTTTCCCTTTCAGATGCTTGTCAGTTAGCTGATTACTTATTTCTTGCTTGTTGGTGAAAGAACACTGATAAAGCAGATGCCAGTTCATGGGGATAAGGGAAAGGGATGCAACAGAACTAGGAGATTTAATGAGTCCAGTGAAGCCAGTGGTAGAACTCCACCTTCCCAGGAAACATTAAGGGTTCTTGCCAGGGGCCTGGAGACCCCTAGCTAGACTATTCAACCTGTTCTGTAATCCTGTTCTAATTTAGTTTGAAGCTAAAGAACTACTGTGACTATCCTTGCGACTTGGAGAAGGAAGAGTTTTATAAAATGAGTGGGTTGGACTCATCTGCATTAGGTGCAAAGCCATCACAGATCTCTGTGTGAATCTCTCTGCCCCTTCAGCTCCATTCTAAGACTCCACAAAATCTTAACTTCCAGATGAGGTAAGAACTATCACTATGGCCATTCTGCAGGCAAAAAACAAAGTGATCTGCATGGTATCAAGGCCCAAAGAGGCTAAGGGACTTGCTATGGGTAACTGATGTAAGTCTGGAATGTAAAGTCAATGGCCAGGTTCTTTTTTAAAAAATTATTTTGAATTTTAAAGATGGGGGGTATAATTCAGGGTTAGGTGTACACATGTTCATTATGCAGGTACCCTTGTTGATGAAGTGTGCTCCGCCCCTCCCCTGGCATTTTCCCATTATTGCCAATCCCACTCCCCTCCCCTGGCAGTTTCCCACTACTGCCAATTCTTTTCTTATGGTATTATGATAATTGTTCAAGGTTCACTTATGAGTGAGAACATCAGATACTCAGTTTTTTGTTTCTGTGATAGATCACTCAATATTACAGACTCTAAGTCCATCCAAGTTCCTGCAAAGTTCATAATTTTGCCCCTCTTTATGGCTGCATAACATTCCATCTCTCCATGTACTACATTTTTTTTTTATCCAGTCCTCTTTTGACGGGCAGCATGGTTGGTTCCATGTTTTTGCTGCTGTGAACAATGCTGCAATAAATTTGAGTGTGCAGGTATCTTTTTCATAGAGTGATTTGAGTTCTTCCAGGTATATTCCCAAAGGGGGGAGGGTTGCAGGGGTCATACGGAAGGTCAATTTTAGTTTTTTTAGGAATTGCCAAACTGTTTTGCAAAGAGGTTGTACTAGCTTACACTTCCACCAACAGTATAGAAGTGTTCCCTTTTCCGTGCATCCTCTGCAGCATCTGCTGTTTTTTGAGTTGATGATGAATGGAAAGATTCTTTTTTTTAAAGTTTTTATTATAAAGATGTAGGGTACAATTCAGGGTTAGGCATCTAAACATTGATTATTCAGGTACCTTTGTTGATGAGGTATGGCCCTCCCTCCCCTAGCAGTTTCCCTCAACTGCCAATCCCATACCCCCCCTGACAGTTTCCCACTAATGCCAATCACTTTCTTATAGCATTATAATAGTTCAAGGTCTGCTTATGAGTGAGGACATATGGAACTCTCTTTGTTGTTTCTGTGATATATCACTGAGTATGATCGACTCCAAATCCATCCACATTGCTGCAAAGTCCATATATTTGTCCCTCTTTATGGCTGCATAATATACCATTGTGTATATGTACCACATTTTTTTAATCCAGTCCAGTTTCGGTGGGTAACACGATTGGTTCCATGTTTTTACTATTGTGAATAGAGCTGCAACAAACATACATGTGCAGGTATCTTTTTGGTAGAATAATTTGAGTTCCTCTGGGTATATTCCCAATAGGGGAATTGCTGGGTCATATGGAAGGTCAATTTCTAGTTCTTTCAGAAATCGCCACACTGTCTTCCAAAGAGGTCAGATT
>NW_007233055.1:62943-65600 GCF_000164805.1 Carlito syrichta
TCTTCCAAAGAGGTTGCACTAGTTTGCATTCCCACCAGCAGTGTAGAAGCGTTCCTTTTTCTCCACATTCTCACCAGCATCTGTTGTTGTTTGTTTTATTAATGATGACCATTCTTACTGGGGTTAGGTGGTATCTCAATGTGGTTTTGATTTGCATTTCTCTGATGATGAGTGAGGCTGAACACTTTTTCATGTGTCTGTTGGTTGCCTGTATAGCTTCTTTTGAGACGTGTCTATTCATGTCTTTTGCACACTTTTTAAAGGGGCTATTTGTTTTTTTCCTTTTGGTGCATTTGAGTTCCTTGTAGGTCCTAGATGTTAGGCCTTTGTCAGATATACAGTTGGCAAATATCTTTTTCCCATTCTGTGGGCTGTCTCCCTGTTCTCTTGATGGTTTCTTTTGCTTTGCAGAAGCTTGTTAATTTGATGAGGTCCCACTTGTCTATCTTATTTCTTAAGGTATTGGCCTTTAGGGTTCTGAATAGGAATTGGTTTCTAGTTCCATAAGGGTGTCTCCTGCATTTTCCAAAATTCTTATAGTTTGAGGTTTTATGTTTAGATCTTTGATCCAATTAGAGTTAACTTTTGTGTATGGTGATAGGTATGGTGATAGGTATTTCAATCTTCTCCATGAGGTCAGCCAGAATGGCAAGGTTCTTAACCACAACTCTGCTGCTTCTTTAAACTAGAAGCAGTTACTTCCAATCCTAACATTTTTGGTTGGGGGCTGAATATGGGGAAGAGATTCCCCAAGTACTCACATTAATGAGCAGGTTACCACAGTGGGCAACTAGAGCCCAATTATCTAGGAGACTGTTTGGAACCCACTTTGGAATTGTCCCAACCCAGAGCAAGGAAATTTGGATATTTGTCCATCAATCCCCTTCCATCATTGGTTGCGGATTGCTCCGGTGAGCATCCATTTCTGTCTGCCTTGGATATAAAAGGGCAAAGCATGTTCCTGTACACGGAGTAAGCTCCCATACAGAGAGCTACAGGTGCTTTCAGGAGAAAGTCAGCAGCTTGCAAGGTAATCAATCATAAGTGCCAAGGGAAGCTGAACTGAGGACAGACAGTGTCCTTCTCGCTTATGCTAGAGTCCATCATCAGTTAGCTGGAAGTCAGCTCCTCATCATATTGCAAATTCATGACTTGCAGACCACAGACCATAGCTAGTGAGATGTAAATCATGCTTGGATTAAAGTTATGAGGGTTCTTTTCATTACAAGCAATGGAATTCAACCTCAGCTAGCTACCTTAAAAGGGGACTTGACTGACTCAACCAAATCCCAGAAAAGATGAGTATAGCTGGCCTCAGTGATGAAGATGCCGGCTCCCAGACCCATGCTGCAAATCTTCCTTATGTCTGCTCTCTTCTTATGGCACACTGTTCTTAGAAAAGGCAGAGGACTTGATTGTCCAATGGCAGGTAATAGCTTCCTCGCTTCTCTTCCAGAAAGGAGCAGACCCTTCTTTCTTAGAGGCCTTCTCTGAAAGTCATCAAACTGAAATTGATTGGTTCCACTTGGGTCAAGATCCCATTCTCTGACCTATCATTGTGGCCAATGAAAGTGAATGCCAACTCCCATTTTCCACACATGGGGGGGACTGGAGTACAGAGCAGTGCCCCTAAAGAGAGAGGGTGAGGTCCCAGGAGAATGGATGGTTGTTGGCTACACAAAACATGTCTGCTCAGAAGTAAAACTGTGGTCTCACAGGTCACCTACTGAAGAAGGGTCAAAATTTGACTGTATGCTTAAAAAGCATTTTATTACAGAACTAAACAAGAAAATGAAGGGGAAATAAGACAATCATTTATTTTATTAGGAACAAATACAACTAGCATTGATAGTTCTTTGTAGCACATGCATTGGTATTTTGACAAATACCAATGTTGTAGAGAACACTACCAAAGAAATGCTGTCCAGAGGGGCTAATTCTAGAAGGTCCTTGGTTCCTCAGTGGAGTCCTGCCTCTTCGGCTCCTGCTTAAACCCACTTTTACCAGGAGTCTCAGATGTGGGTCGTGGCTTTTCCTGTCTATGGTCTATGACTATGTGCCAAAACTCAAGAGGTAATGGCCAATACGTGACTCTTGGGTCTTGATTAATTCTTCTGATTGTCATTTCAGTGAAATAATTTAGGTATTGTGAATTTAAAGAAAGAAAAACAAGGCTCACATTTGAGAAGGAATGATTAGGTCAACTTCTCTCCTATTCTTTCTTACTCACAAATCCAACACACGTTTATTGATTCGTTTGCACCAGGCATGCATTGGGGATAAAGCAATGACAAAAACAAATTCTCTGCCCGACTGAAGCTTACTCTGGTCCGGGGAACAGGCTGCCTCAAGGCGGGCAGGATCTTACCTCCTCCAGGAATCCTTCTCCCTCCTACAAATCCCTCCAGCTAGCCCTCTCACTCACGATTTGTCACAACCACCTGCTCACACACGCACACTCAAAGCCATTGCAGATTTCGGCTGGGTAGGGCGGCAGGCACGTATTCTCTGCCCCTTTGGCGCCCCCAGACCAGTTTGGCGCCACCCTCTGCGGAGGGGCCGAGGCTGGGGCAGAGGCCCAGTTTGCTCCGCGCTCTGATGGGGCGCAACAGCTGCAGTTTGCAAACGGCTCTGCCCGCCCGGGTCCAGCCCCCCGA
>NW_007233055.1:65861-115138 GCF_000164805.1 Carlito syrichta
CGGCCGGGCGCGCGCGCGGAGCCCGCTTGGAGAGGGTTGGGGAGCGGGGAGGGGGCGGGCGGGGAATCGCCTCTGTCCTGGGGGTGGGAGCCTGGGAAATGCTGGGCCGTGTTCGCCCGCCGCGGCCCGGACTTGAACTTGCAGGCGGGGCACCCCGGAACCCGGCGGCCGGGGGAGGAGACTGCGCGGCCCTGCCGCCGGTCCGGGCCTGTCCCTCACCTCCGCGCGGTCTTCCCTGAGGATTTGGCGTTTTAAGGTCGGCCTTCTGGTTGCACTCGGACGAGCAGAGCGACAGATTCCCGCCGTCTTCCTTCATGATTCTTTTTAGTCCTCCTTCCCCAGCAACTCCTCCTGCCCCGGAGGGAGTTGCTTGACGACTCGTGACCATCATGGCCCTGGAGGCCACAAACTCACCGCAGAAATTCTTTGGCCACTGGCCCATTGTCTCCAAGCCCCTCCACAGATCAGTGTAACTTTTCTGGGCTCCATTAGGTAGAAGCGCTTTACATTTTTATGGTGTTTTTCAGACTAACAAGAACATATTTCGACTTATTATGTGACTGAGCCTTGTACTTGGGCCTTGCCACCCTCCATGGGTTTTTGAAATTGCGTTCAGTTCGTCAAAAGACTCCTTTGAGACTTTTTTAGAGAACACATTCTAAACCAAAGGCCTTGTACCGCTGTATTGAATTGAATTCTGAAGTCTTACTCATTTCGTTTTAGGCATAGACACATGGTGGCATTGCTGCCTACACTGCTTGATGATTTCATAGGAGCTTTAGGGCAATGTTCCAGGGATGCCTGCACCTGCAGTAGGGGACGCCTCACCTCCTCCTTCTTGGGATGGAGGGGGATAGATTCTGTTCCCAGTTTTTGTTACTTCCTCAGCTGCTTTCTTCCTGGATCTTCCTTTGACCCCTCCCCTGTCCCTTTCTGCCTGGTTCTCCAAGAGGTTAGGAAGGGGACCTGGAGGCTTGGGGCTGCTGTGACTTTGGCTTTTGCCAGGAAGGTGCAGGTTGCAGATTGCAGGTCGGAGAGATCTAGAGGGCAGTGAATGGTATATAGGGACAGACTGGGTAGTGGACAGGCGGGGAGCGGGTGATCTAAGTGGCCAGAAGAGGGTGATGGAAACCCCATGGCTTTGGAGTCAGATGGACTTGGGCTTTAGTCCGAATGCCATCACATATTCGCAGAATGACTTTGGAGGTTACTTTACTTCTCTGTGTCTTGGTTTTGCCTCTGTAAAATTGAGATGATAATAGCTTCTGTAGAAAGGCTTGAATAAAATACTGTGTACGACCCCCCAGCAGCTTGGGAATCACTCAGTAAATACTCATTTCCATCTTTCTTACTCATTACTCTCCTTTCCTTCCCATCTGTGCAATTTACTTAGGTGAGAGCCAATGGCTTAGAGATCCATTTCGGAGAAAGAATGATAATAAAGGAGATTTAGCAAATAAAGAATTCCATAGCACATACTTAAACATATCCGCTGTTCCTCATCCATGGCTCTGATTGCATGACAAATATTGATACCACACCTGCACCCCTATTTCTTTGGCTCTTGTGTAAATCAACTTTAACACCAGGCCAAACAGAAAGTGTTCTCAGCCAAGACTTAATAGGCTTGTGACTGGAGCAGCACAAGGGAGCAGCCTGCAGGAAAGGGATCCTGATGCCAGTTCCCCAGAGGCACAACTCTTGTCATCTTAAGGAAGTTGAGGCCAGAAAAGGAATGCTGTGTAAACGTGTTTCAGGGGGTCTTCTCTGGACCTGCAGAGTGAGATGTCATGCCCTAAGTATGTGTGGCATGTACAGAAAATGGTCGAAAGCCCTGCTTGGGTAGAGATTTTAGTATTACAATGAGATTATAATGAAGAAAAAGTTGGTGAAAGGTCAGTGCTGGAGTTCATCTTGTCAGTCAGACAGCTGGGTCTGGCCAGGTCTTCATGGGTGGCATCAGAGTCTCACTTCAGTGACCTGGGGAGGCATTACTCAAGCAGGTAAAAGGTCGGGTTTTTCTTTATATGGTTAGGAATACAGCCTGGTCATCTAAGTGAGGAGGGGTCCCTCTCTCTGCTGTGGGATTTAGGTCAGGTTGTTAGGGAGGCAAAAAGATAGGAGAGGGAATATGCCTGAACATGTGAGACCTACTGAGATTTTTGACTCTTTGTGTTTTCTGTCTGCCAGTTCCTTCCCTATCCTATATCAATACTGGATACCTAAATCTTACCTAAATCTACTTTGGGGTACTTGGAAGAATATTTTCTTGACTAGCCAGATATGTGAACTGAATTTAGATTTCTTCCTTATCTCGTTGGGTGATTCAGGCTATTGCCTTGAAAAGTTTCTTTTCGTTAAATATTTAGGTGAGCTCTGCTCCGAGTCCTTGAAGAACATAGGGTTATGTGACTTTTTAGCTTGGCAAGTCTCATCATGGTGGGAAGCTACCTTTGTCTAGTAAAATGATATTATCTCGGTAAAAATGTCTTTCGCATACACCCTCAGTATATCTCTATTTGGAAATCGTATGTCAGTACTACTGTCACTAACCACGTTCTCAAGTGACAGTATACACTCTGGACTGGATCCAATCAATAGTTCAATAATTTCTAATTTTTTTTACTACCTTCTTGACAGATCTCACTAGCATCTTATTGCCTCTATTTTATAACAAGGCTGATGGCGAGCTTGTCCAGGAAGAGAAGCACCAGCACTCCTCGTTCTTTTGTATTACTGGCCCTTACAGTATTTGTATATATCTTTAACCTATGGTTTCTTTGCAGGGATTTCTTGAGCACCTGCTCCTATTTGTGAGGACTCATTTAGTTACAGTGAGAGCTTGTAATTGGTAAATCCAGTGAACCAGGCAGACCTCCAAGTGCTCTGTCACAGTGGGGTGGAGAAAGAGTCAACCTCTCTGCATTGTAGAACTCCCACCTATCCCTTAGAGGACTTGTGCACCAAGCAGGTGAGGCTCATGGCCGTCCCACATGTCCCCTGAGGCAGGATGCCAATCAGTCTGTAAATGAGAGATTAAAAAATAACAAACAAACTTCACTTCTTATTTTTTTTAGATACAACAACCCAGAAGTTCTAACATTTTCTTCTGGCTACACAGCAACTATCTTGGCACCTCATTTTACCATTATTGCTCCAAAGCTGTGGTGCCCAAATTCAAATGTCTTCAGGAGACAGTGAGTCAGGGAATCAAGCAGCAGCTCGTGTGGCAGGATGTGACACAGGAGTGGTGGGGATGATGTGGCTGGAGCATCCATGCCCCACGCATGGTTGCTGTGCTATGGGAATGAGTCCCTGGGTGCCCTGACCATCTGATTATTCTGGAGAACCAAAAAGTTCAGGTTTGTCTTTAAACTCTCCTGGTTTCATTTTTTTCTTTTTCAATAGGCCTGTTGGGCCATACAAAGCACACACACACAAAAGCCTCACATCATTTGTTCCTGAGATCCTTTCCAATACTACTGCCTTATTGACCTCTGTATTCTAAGCACTTTGGTCCAGTAATCGACAAATAATAGATGCTCAACAAATGTGGGTGACTGCATGACAGAATGCCCCTGAGGAGTGTAGTAGGGCAAAAAATGACCCCTCAAAGATATTTATGTCTGGATTCTCAGAACTTGTGAATGTGTTGCTTTACATGGCAAAAGGGACTTTGCAGATGTGATTAAATTTAGTATTTTGAGAGATTATTCTGGGCCATACGGCTCTGATGGGGCATAAGATGGAGTTGTCATCAGAAAGGGATGAGTAGCTGGAAGAGCTACTCTCGCCAGGTTGGGGACTTTAGGAAACATTCTGTCCCCATGGGGAGTAAGCCTAGTTTCAGCACTGACTCCTATGCCTGTGGCTGGGCCTGGAAAACTCCAACACTAGCAGAGGAGCACAGAATCTCATAAATGACACACATGGATCATCTAGCATAGGACATAGGTTCTAGGGCACCAAGGAGAGCATTGTCAGCTCAACCAGGGCAGGTCAGACACCTGGATTGCCTCGCTGCACAGTTCCAGGGGTGCTGCTTGCATCAGAGACACCAGGAATGGCTCCACCTGGAGTTGTGCTGGGCATAGTCTATAGGACCGTGCACAGTGTGCCTGGGAACCTGGGGACTGCCTCACTAAGAGAAGGTAAGGGCAGGGAACCTGCTATTTTTCTCTCTGTAACCTGAGGTCCTAACAGAGCAGTTGCATGAAGGCTAATATTTGGAGAATGAATAAATGATAGACAGATGGGTTGTGTTCTGCAAAACAGTAAGTCCAGGGCTGTAAATTTCTTCGGTCTGTACCCGGAAACCCAAGATTTGCACCTTCAGTTGACCTGAGCCTATACCCTCAGCAATCTGTCCCTTCCAACAATGTCAGCATAAAGACGTGACACCAGGGCTTCCCACTCATTCTTGCCCTCTGAGCATCTGGTCAGCTGCCTGACCTGTAGCCCTGGAACAAGTATTTCTTCTCTCACTAATTTTCTGCCCCTACTTAAATTTAGTGGACCTGAGTTTTGTGGCAGTGACTTTTAGAATTTTCCCTGTTGGGGTTTGTTTACAATGAATAAAAGAGATTAGGCTTCCCAGAGCATGTTGGATGTTTGTGCTAAGTTCTTTCTTACTTGTAAGTTTTCTTCTTTCTCAGAGCCTCTGGATAAAGTTAGTTATCTCTCGAATAAATATTCACCTTTGGTTTGATAAGTATACAACTTTGACAGCATAGTAAAATGCTATGATGATTCTTAGGAATAGATTTGTGGTGCAAAATGTGGCTTTCCTTTCCAAGTGGAGTCTGTTTCAAGTGACACAGCTTGAGCAAGGTCTGTTTTATAATGTAAGACCCCCGTCTTAGGACTTCATCTTAGGACTTTGTATGATGGAAATCATTTAACAGAGAAGTTTTTTGGGGTGGAGGCTTTATTTTGCTTTTGAATTAGGTTGATGCATAAGTTTGTAGCGTTCATTTTGTTGTGGTAACACAGCTGTATCGGGAGTTTATCGTTTGTCATTTGGAGTGACAATGTTGTGTTTGTGCATACACTTTGCCGTTTGTAGATTTGAAGAAAGTTAGTGTTATTTGTGGGCTAAAGAAGATGTAATGTCAAGGGGGGAAAATCGAACACTTACGACATATTCTTCTGTTTGAGTTAACGGAGGAATAAGGGCAGTGGAAGTGCTTCAAAACATTTGTGCCATGTACAGGAAGAATGTCACTGGGGACAGCACGGCAGGAAAGTGGTTTTGTCGTATCAAAGAGGGCCACTTACCTGAGTAAGTCTCCACATTCAGGAAGACCATCGGGCTTTGATGAAGACCATTTAAACACTTTGGTCCACGATGATCCATGTTAGTCTACCTGAAATTGGCAAATATGCTGAACGCTGGCCTGTCAGCCATCCTGTGACATTTGCATTCCATGGACAAGTGAAAAACGCTATGAACTAATGTATTAACTTCATAATTTAGAAGTAAACTTCCACACTGAAATCTGTGGAATATATTTGAAAGAACAGCAATATGCAAAGGGGCACAGTATAAAATTACTGAAAATATGATAGGAAAAGGTAATTTTAATTTTCAGTGAAGGCAAACAGTTCTGAAATCCTTTTGAAATACTTCCCTAATTAGTTTTCACCCTATTCTAGTTTTGAATTCACATAGCCATGACAGTGATTGATCTTTCTTTTTTTCTCTCTCTTTTAATCTTTTTTATTTTAAAGATGTGAGGTACAACTCAGGGTTAGGTATACAAATGTTCATTATGCAGGTACCCTTGTTGATGAGATGTGCTCCCCACCCTTCCTCAGGCAGATTCCCACTACTACCAATCCCGCTTCCCCGCTCCCCTCCTGGCAATTTCCCCTCTACTGCCCGTCCTTCTCTTATAGTATTACGATGATTGTTCAAGGTCTGCTTATGAGTGAGAACATGGGATACTCAGTTCTTTGTTTGATAAAATCTCACTCAGTATTATAGACTCTTAAGTCTATCCAGGTGGCTGTGACGTTCATGATTTTGTTCTTCTTTATGGATGCATAATATTCCATTGTGTATATGTACCACATTTTTTTTTGCTGCCCATCAAAAGAGGACTGAATTTTTAAAAATCTGATTGATCTTTCTAAAACATAAAACTTACCTATCTATTCCCAACTTAAAGCCATTTGATGCTTCCCCATTGTCTGCAGAATAAGGTTCAACCTCCTTAATATCATTCATAAGGCCCTCTCTGCCCATGGGGACCCAGTTGGTGGGTGAGTCATTCATTTGCTTCCCAAATGTCCATTGAGGATTTCTTGTCATATATGCACCAACAAAACAAAACCAAAGCTTCTCCTCCCAGGTTCCCTATATCTCAGTAAGTGGATACGAAGTCTGAAATCTGGAAACTAATCTGGATTGTCCCGTTATCCTCTCCCTTTTTTCTACCCTGGCAATCCTATCTAAATCTCTGTTGAAACTATTCACGTCTCCTTCTCTCTGCTTCCTTGTCCTCCTGCTCCTTCAAGTTTGCATTTCAGTCAGAGTCACTTCCTAAATTGCAATCTGATCATGTCATTTTCCTGTTTGGTCCCTACATAGTCCTCTTTGGGTAGAGTCTGAACGCTTAACTTGACTTCCAAGCCCATCATTTATTGTAGGCACTGTTCTAGGCACTGAGGACTAGGCAGTGATCAAGACTAACAAAGGCTTCTGACTCCAGAATCCTACATTTTATTTGGAGCAGTGTGGTATTGGAGCTGGATAATAACCAAGAAAGCAAGTAAAGAAGGTAATTAAGAGACTATGATAAGGACCTTGAAAGGAACGACCAGCCACTGTTTGTATTTTGTGTGAGAGGGCACTTTAAATAGAATAGTCAGGGAAGGCCAGATGTTTCAGATGTTCAAGGTGGCATTTGCCCCGTGACCCCTCATACTGCTGCAGCCTTTCCCGGCTGTCCCCTCATACTGTGCTTCAGTTCCTTGCGTCTACCTCTCTCCCTTCTCTCCTGTCTCTCTTCTTTCCCCGCTCCTTCCTCTCTGCGCCATCCCCAGGTCCAATTTCGGAGCTGATCTGACTGAAATACCAGAACCATTGATTTTTTTGAAATACCCTGACTCCACCTCCCTTGACTGGGCTGGTTGCTTCTGTTATACGTTTCCCAAGTAATAATGAAGCAACTGTAATTGCTTGATTATCAGTCTCTCATGTTTGCCATTGAATCCTCAGACTGCATAAGATGCTTTGAATCATTTGTGGGCAGAATAACCTGTTTGTAGGATGGAACACTTAAATCTGACTGGAAGAGACACTTTATAATTGGGTTGCTCCCTCCCTTATACCCCAGCTGGCCTCAAACACGCTTCTGATGTACCACCTTCTAATATTACTTGGGCACACTTCTTTCCAGGCAGCTTTCTCCTCTGATAGACCTCAGGCATCTTTGTTTTATTAATTCTGCATCTTCAACTCCTGATAGTGACTGGCACATAGTATGTGCTCAATAAATAGTAAGCCAAGCCAAGCCAAGCCAAAAAAACAACCCACAAACCCCAAATTAAACAGAAAACCAGAAAGATATAGTTTGGAAGAAGGAATGGAAACTGATTCTAAGGTAGATATAGTGAATAAAATAATAATCACCCTCCTGGGAGAAATAGCAGAGCAACATAAATATTTACCTTCCACAAAAAGTATTTTACCTGTTTTACTACCAAATGTAAAGTATTTTACTTGCCTCATTACCAAACTCTGGCTTCCATTCGACCATTTCACCTGTTCTTCAAGTACACAAAACCAAGAGGTCATCTCTGAATTTTGTTCAACTTGATTTAGTTTCACTATCACTGAAACCACACTTTTTCCTTTACTGAAAGTAGGAATCACCTTTCTTTTTCCAGGGGCCAACTTCTCACTTGTGTTTCAATTTGGCTTTATTGTTGTTTTGTGATGCTTATTAGGGGCTGTAAAAGATGGGTCAATTTGGAGGTATGTAAGGACACAAATTGGCTTCAAGTTGTCAAACCAGAAGCTTTTAACTTGCTTCCTTGTTTTTCTCCTGAGGCAATGGAAATTTCTGGGCACCAGCTGGGATTGCAATTGATTTAGTGCCAGAGGGGTGAAACATGGGAAAATATAGGAATATTGTTTATTAGTCATTCTCAGCAGTAGGTTTTATGATTTAGAAAACATTTCCTGGTTTTGAAAACTTAACAATACAGCCTCTAGGTCTGTCCAAAATTGAGGGTGAGGGGATTCAATAATGGTAAGGCCAGGAGGATAAACTCCGATAGCCAGCAGGTGCATAATGGCATGTGTCAATTTTAATGACCTTAGCTCTACCTTCTAGTTTAATGAGTTTAACTATTAATGCCTGTTTTAACGAGAGAAGAGGGTGCTTATGCATCTTTGGGAGAGTCTGTAGGTATCATATTTATCTTCGTATTAATTTCCTATCTTGGTAAAAAAAAAAATACTGGATCGGTGGTTGGGAAAGCTTGGTTTGTGTTTTAGCTCTGTTTCTAACTAACTGTTGACTTTATATAAGTCCCTAAGCTTTTCTTGGTCTGAGTTTACACAACTATGTAGAATGAGGGGTCTACTAGGTCATTTTAGTTTGGTTCAATAAATGCTTGCTTATTACCCACCTTTTTAAGGTCAGGTTCCCTAGAGAGAAAACCCGAGACAGGGATTCTTGTACAAGTGAATCATTGAGTG
Source organism: Carlito syrichta (assembly GCF_000164805.1). NCBI lineage: Eukaryota > Metazoa > Chordata > Mammalia > Primates > Tarsiidae > Carlito > Carlito syrichta. The sequence continues at coordinate 74,572 of NW_007233055.1, forward strand.
ATTTCTCAAAGGAGAGAATGTAAGGCAGTGAGGGAAGCAGGATAGGGCAGGAGAAGGTGCTAAGCAAAGTTGTGGTTTTTACTGATGTAATCTCAGCCTGATCCCAGAGGGGCCTCTGGAGCATGCATGACAACAAAGGTCTTCATATTTTATACATCTGTTCCAAGCAGTCCTTGGCTGTGGGTTGCCCTCCAGGGTAAGGGGTTTGACTTCACTGGTTTTTGAATAAGGCAATTCAGCAGCTGAAGGATGGGTGCAACTGCCTGTTGAAAGGGATCTCCATAGGGCACTGACAGAATCTGTGACACCACCTGCGTGCCAGGCACTGTGCTAAGTACTGAAGAGATGAAGATGCAAAAGATCTGGTCCCTGCTCTTAGGAATCTCATGGAATAGTGCAGAAGATAGATGTGAAACAAGAAATTTCAGTACAATGTGGTAAGTGCTCAGATAAAGATATGTACAGAGTGTTGTAGGAGCACAGAGGGCAGGTAGTGTTTGTGGGCTGGATTTCCCAAATGCAGGCTCTGATATAGATAAACATGTAGGAGCTTTATTCAATTATTTGTTTTGGGTTGGGGTCTGATGCTGTCATCCAGGCTGGAGTGCAGTGGCATGATCGCAGCTCACCACAGCCTTGACCTCCTATGCTCAAGCAATCCTCCCATCTCAGCCTCCCAAAGTGCTGGGATTACAGGCATGAACCACGGTGCCCAGCCAGGAGGAACTTTATTAGAGGGTGTTCTTTGGTCAGCATCTGAGGAAGGGAAAAGGAAGAGAAGGGAAGGAAGATATTAGGAAGAAAGAAAGAAGTGAAGCTGCAATGTAGTCTCAATGGCAGCCTCATCCGGACTTGGGGGGAGTTCTGAGGATGCTGGGGACTGTCTGACAGGAGCATTTATAATGGCCAGGGTGCAAAGATCTTTATTCATGAATGGAGATCAGAGAGGGGTACCACAGAGCTCACCACAGTCCAGCCTTTGCATCACTTGCATCCACTTCTTCATGTAAATTTTGGGAACAGTGCCTTGGTGTTAATCCTCATGTTCCTCCTTATCCATTGTAGAGGTTCTTATCCAGGCATTCTGCTGGTCTTAATGGCTACCTCATGGTGTGGCTCAGACTTTCATCCCTGAAGGGCCTGCGCCTTTTCAACTTGCCCTTCTGGACAGGATGATTGCCGTTATTTATTTATTTTTTGTTTTTAATACTTTATTTGTAGAGACAAGGTCTGCCTATGTTGTTCAGGCTGGTCTTGAACTCCAGGCCTCAAGTGATCCTCTCTCCTCTGCCTCCCAAAATGCTGGGATTGCAGGCATGGACCACCATGCTTGGCAGGATGCATTTATTTACCACCAAGGGAGAACCAAGAGGCATCCAAGGAGATCACATGGGTACCCAACAGAGTCCTCATATCCCCATGTTCTCATGCTTGTCCTACCTCCTCCTGATGATTGAAGGTCAGTTACCCTGACAAATTAGGGACAACCCTTCTTGCTTTCTAATCCCTTGGTATAAGGAGACCAAATGTCCCATCGTAATCTACAGTATATTGTATAGAGGGAATCTTGCTGGTCCTTGGTGGAAGTATTTTCCTTTGTAAACCAAGAGCTTTGGCACCCTAGCCCAGATTTATGGGGACAGGAGCACAAATTTCTTAAGTTAGTCATTGAGAGTGATGGTAAATGAGGCTACTCTTGATCTAGACCCTTGGTTCTCAGATCTGTATATTATACCTCCTGGAGACACAGCTCTCTGCAAAGATTGTTAAAGTGTATATTATGTCCTGGAAAATGGAACCACACCCTTCTAGGGTATTGTCTCTGAGCTGGTGATTTGACTCTACTTTCGTCAGGTTGTTCCAACACTCTATCAGGCCTGCAGTGTTGGTGGTCAGGTATGTTATAGGATCAGTGGATCCCATGGTCACAGGCCCATTTCCACACTAAAGTGGGTCTCTTGGACTGATGTGATGCTATTTGGCATCCCATGTTGGGAGACCAAATAGTCTATGATTCATCAGATGTGGTCCTAGCTGAGGCAAATATATACCGAGAATATGTGACAAAAAAGGCAAATATATACCGAGAGTATGTGCCTATTTTTGTTGAAATGAACTACTGATCATTCCAAGGAGGAAGGGTTTCATTACAGTCAATTTATCTCCAAGTGGACAGTCTCTCAGGAGATGAGGACATATGGGAGCCTGGTGCTGGTCTCTGTTGGAGGCATATTGGATATTCAGCAGCATTAGCTAGGAAAGTTTTAGTAAAATGGAGCCCATACTATTGGGTGCATGCATAGACTCCACTTCTGCCACCATGGTCACTTCACCATTCTCCCGTTGTGCCAGCATAGGGGTGGCAGGTGACAGATGCAGATGATGTCAACTGGCAAGTCATTTTGTCTGTCTGGTTGTTTATTGCCTATTCTGTGTGTTGTTTTTTTTTTTAATAAGCATTAACATGCAATATGAAATTCTTCCCATTTCATACTCATATATCTGTTCCAGCCCTCCTGTCTCTGATCTTTCATTCATTCTCATCATAGGCTGGTGCATCTGCCATTTCCTATGGTCTTTGTTCTAACCTCAGGCCACTTCTCCTTCCATAGAAAGTCAATGATTAAGTGTACCACTCAAACGTTCTATCCATTTGGAGAATTTTCCCTCAGCAGCATTTTTCATGGCCGTCCCTGAGAGGAGCTGTAGTTCAGCTGTGGTCCATTTCTAGCTGACATTCATTAAATAAGCTGGCTCATTCGTGAACCAAGGCCAGGTGTTATGCTTCTCCAGCTGGTAACAAAGGATACCCCATGCAGCCATACATGTGAGCTGAGGGCAAGGTACTACCTGGTGCAAGAATGGTGGATGACACAAGGTCTGGGCAACTATCTCATGTAGGTTGCTTGTGCATTTGGTCCTTTTCACGCTTGATCCCAGACGCGCCACTTCCATCTCTGTATGCCTTCTTCTACCATCTGCCATGGCACTTCTGTCATGTCTTTCACTTAGAGTGGGCCAGTATATTTTCCATGCTTCTAGGTACCACCTTAGCAGTGAGTTCATATCATTTCCAGAAATCTTTTTCAGGACATTATATCCTGTATTCCTGGAGAGTACCCTCACATCTATAAACTCTTCCTTATTCAACTTATGCTCCTGCTACCTTGATCAGGTAACCTCAGCCCATGTGTATTTTCCCAGCTACTGGCTGTACATTCTTGATGGGCCCTGCATCTCCTTTAGTGTCCAGCCCCTTCTTTCTATCTCAACACGTCCCTGCATGGGTTATGTTGTAATTTAACCCTTGTTTTTGATCTAATGGTCAGGAGGAGAGGTGGTGTCATATCATCAGAGGTCATATTTGTCTTGTATAGAGAGGCCTTTGCAACTTTTTAAACAAGGGTGGAATGCCAGCCTTAATAGGGGAATAGACCACTTTTGCAGGCCCAGAGCATTCAAGGGAGTCTAGGGACTCAAGACACTTGGATGCATCAACCCAGATATATCCATTCCATGCCATGGCCCCATTCTTTCCCAGTTGGGGCCTTGGCCTTGGCCTTGACCTTGTCAGAGAAAGCTTGTCTTAGTGGGGTTTTAACTTTACTTTAAACTTGACTACTCTGATGAGTAACTCTGGGTCTGAGGCTCAGCTTCCTCTCCTCTCCTGCTATAAGAGATGAGAAGGACTTTGTATGCTGTCAGGGAGGCCTTCTGGCTTTCACACTTAGTTTGTACTAGTCAACTATTTTCTCCCAGCTTTTCCTTATCTTTTCTGAAACATCCTTCAAGCTTAGTAATAGGCATCCAGTTCTGATATTCTCATAGTACTATTTATTTGCTCTATATTTTTCATAGCTTGATATTTCATAGCTAGAACTAATGTACTCCCTTTTGCTCTTACACCATACTAGCTCATCACCAGTGACATTTTCACAATCATTGCCAGGGCTCTCTGTGGCTCACCTACCACCAGTGATGGGGTTATGTAGTGAGTGGTCCAGCTCTCAATCCCATCCCAGCATCTGCTTTCTCAGACTGCTTCCAGTACCAGTTGTTGCAAACTGAGTTCCTGGGGTGGCAAAATCTGAGATGGAGCTTAGCATGCAGGTGGTTTATTAGAAAAAGCTCTTAGGATCAACCCCTGTGAAAGGGAAACAAGCTGTCTGGGTAGATAGAGAAGTTGAATTGTGATTCAGTCTTAGTGGAAGACTTGGATACCTCTCTTGAGAAGCTATGAAGAGGGAGTGACCCTTCAGAGCTATCCTGAGTTGTTGTGAAAGAATACACTGAACTCCAGAGAGAATACATTCATGCTGGACCTGTGGGTCACTAGGAAGAGGATGTGGCCTTAGGAAAGGCAGCTCTCTGCAGCAGGGTCAGTTCCTGAAGGGAGATGATAATATAAAGTCATTGCATAATACACTTGCTAACTTGTGTTTCTTTTGTTATTCTCCCCTTAGCATCATTTTATGGTGAAATCCATGTGGAGCTTAACATCGTAGAAGTTTCCTCGGAGCTATCTCTTCAATTAAAATTTCAAACCAGCAAACCACAGGGATTACTTTTTCTTGCCGCTGGAAAAAATGATTATTGTATAATAGAACTTCAATCAGGAATGTTACGGGTATGAGTTAAAAAAATCTTTAAAATATATAGCATTCAATTATGGAGAGAAAAACAGTGAGAGACAAAAAGAACAAAATAGCTATACATGTTAATTACTAATATTTTACTAGAATAAAATGATATGCCTTTCCTATAAGTTGAGTTCTTCCCCAGTTTTACTAGCATGGCTTAAATATTCTGACTTCAAATTTTTTGAGTTCAATATGTAGTCCATAAGCGTGGGAAGAGTTTTCAACTCCAAATTTCTCTCTCTCTCTCTCTCTCTTCTTTTGTGAAGGGCCTCGTTTTCTCTATATAATACCATGAGATGAGAAATGAGATGAGACTGATTGATTATGATTCTTTCTCTTTCAGGTGAGAGTGAATTTGGGTACAGGTGAACAAGTACTCCTTTCTGAGCAAAGACTCCATATGGACGACTTGGTCTGGCATTTGGTGGAACTGTATTATGCTAAGAATAATATTTCTTTGGTTATTGACAAACATTATGAGTCAAATGGCCAGATGGCTAATGAGATGCATAATCTGAATTTTCAACATGGAATCTATGTAGGAGGCCGTGGGTCACTCAATGTGCCTTACCTAGACAAAGAATTCCCCAATTTCCGTGGGTGCATGGAGGATGTGGTATTTAACCAGTGGGAGATCCTTATGTCCCTTAGATCTTACCCTGGTTTTAAAAAAGTTTATGAGGTGTCAATAGGATGTAATGATGAGTTTTTTGCAGGGGAGGATGAAGCCATCAATTTCTTTAGCTCCAGATCCTATGTCACTTTTCCAGAATGGAAAGTGCAGGGGGAAGGGCTATTGGAGTTTGCTTTGCAAACTGAAACTCAACAAGCCTTGTATTTATTTCAGTCAGGTAGAGACGGAGATTTTGTTGCTTTGGAAGTAAGCGAAGGTCTATTGAAAGCTCATGTACGAAGAAGTCAGCGTAAAACTCAGCTTTCTTCTTTTAGCTTAATTAGTGACAACAAATGGCACATTATTCAACTCAAATTCACAGGACAGTATCTGGACCTAATGGTAGATGAACAGGAGGTAAAGACATCACTGCCTTTACAAAGCAACCCATTTGTGTCTGAAGGTCCCCTCTTTGTGGGAGGTCTTAATAACCAAATGCAGGAAGAAGTAAAGAGGTTAGAACTTGTTTCTGTGCCTAGGAAATCTGCTCGAGCAATCTCTTTCAAAGGGTGCTTAAGAAGCCTGAAAGCCAACTCAGAAAAGAGAACATTAAAGGATGCTCTTGCTTCCAAAGATATTTCTGCTGGGTGTAAAAGTCAGAGTACTGATAATGCAAATTCTTCCATAACAACAAGGGAAAACTTGCTTCAGTCAGAAGTTTTCCTTTCCACTGACATTCCTGAGGCCATCAAGCCTTTTTTTCAAGATGAGAGTAGCAATTTCTTGGTTTTGAATAACTTAGAGGTCCAAGAAGGTGGACGAGCCTTACTGGAACAAAGGCATCTGAAGGTGAATGTGAAATTTAAGGATTTGGGTATCCATCATTCTCAAATACTATTTAAAATAGAGGAAATGCCTATTCATGGATTCCTTCAACTAAATGTTTCACCTGAGCAAGAAATGGAGAAAGCTTTTACTATGTTAGATTTGTGGCAAGGAAAGGTTTGGTATGTCCATGATGGCTCAGAAGAGCCTATGGATTATTTTACATTTTTGGTCTCTTCCAATAGCAAGGTGGAGATGCCATCATATCTGCAAGAACATGTTCCACATGTGTTTAACATCTTTGTAATTCCAGTAAATGATCCACCGTACCTTAAGCTCCCAGAAGGAAACTTGCTTTATCTGTTTGAGAACTCTAAGAAACGACTGACCCCAAATATAATACATGTGTCAGACCCTGACACAGATTCCTTGAGTCTTAGTCTTTCAGTTCTTGGCAACTTCAATTCAGATGCTGGGTTTTTAGAAAATGCAAATGATCCAGGGAGAGCCATTAATGGTTTTACACATAAGGATCTACAAGATGGCAACATTTTCTATGTGCACAGTGGTCATAGAAACTCTCGGATTGTTCTGAGAGCAAATGATGGAGAACTGGTTAGCAATACAGTGGTGTTACGGGTCATGGCTGTTCCTTGGGACTTTGTAGTGGCCAATAAAACTGGTGTGGTTGTAGAACAGGGTGGCGCTGCTTTGATTACACAGAGTAACTTGTCAGTGGAGGTTAACGGTGAATGGCATGAGATGGAGATCCGCTATGACATCACTAACCCTCCTCGATATGGTCAGATTCAGCGACGAGGGTCAAATGGAGAATGGAAGCAAGTTACTACCTTTTCTCAGCATTCCATTGACTGGAGTCGGGTCAGGTACTGTAGTACATTCAAAGAATTGCAGCTAGAAAATGTTGCAGATCACTTTAAATTCACAGTTAATGTAGAAGGAAGAATCAGTGAAGAGCTGATATTTCCCATCACCATACAATGGCTGAAGTTTACACTTCTGAAAAATGTTCCTCTAGTGATCAGCAAAATAAACAAGCAAGTATTGAATTCTGATCATTTACAGGCTTCAACAGAGAATGTGAAAGTAGCTGAGAGGGAACTACAATTTAAGTTACTGATCTTACCTAAGAAAGGAAAATTGCTACTTGGCAATAAAGTTCTGAAAACAAACTCAATCTTCAGCCAAAAAAATATTACAGACTCCAAGATAAGTTACGAACCTCAGGAGAGGCCAAGGGAATTGGAAGACTTGCAGGATACTTTTAAGTTTTTGATTGTTGCAAAACGCATAGAATCAAAAGATTATACTTTCAGGATAAACTTTAAAGCAGATAAGACCCGCATTATTTTAACTAACAGAGGATTATTTGTAAAAGAAGGAGAAGGGAAATTAATTACAAAATCAGAATTATTTGTTCAAACCTTGGACAACCAGATCTTCCAATATAAAATCACCAAGAGTCCCCAACATGGGAAGCTGAAACTGAATAGCTTTTCTGATTCTCTGGAAAGTAATGACAATACCACTGCATTCACAAATCAGGACATAGTGGGTGAAAAGCTGATGTATGTTCACGACGACTCTGAGACTGATTGTGATGAATTCTTCCTTGTGGCCTCCACCAAAGGACTAGGCCAAGAGGGAATGGTCAGAGATCTTGAATCGGAGCATTTGTCTACAGAAATCAAAGTCATCATTTCTGTTGGTTTAACGAATGACGAGAAACCAGTACGTGTGGTAGATAAAGTCTTTCATGTTGTGCGGAATGGCCAACGCTTATTGACCCTGGAAGACCTCTGTTACCATGACCCCGACTTAGATTTTGATGACGGGCAGTTGCTGTACACTCGGCGGGGCATTCCAAATGGGGATTTGGTGCAAGCCAGCAACCCTACTCAGAAGCTCTACCAGTTCAGGCAAGAGGACCTGCGGGAAGGTCGTGTGCTCTTCAAGCATCAGGGTGCAGACTCAGCCCGCTTTGTGTTGTTTGTGACAGATGGTATCCACTACACGTCATCCCTTCTTGAGGTCAGTGTGTCAGACCCCTACATCCAGATAGCCAATAACACGGGGCTGCTCATACAGAGAGGAAAAGATGGCATCCTTACAGCAGCCAACCTGAGTGTCACCACAAACCAAGATGTCAGGACATACCACGAGATTGAATTCCACATCCTTTGGCCCCCGAAACATGGCAGAATCCTGGTCAATAATTCGGTGTCCCAGTCATTTTCTCAGGATGACTTGAAGCAAGGACGTGTGATTTATAGGCACAATGGCCTTGGCAACTTTGACATGTTCAACCTGACAGTGAAAGTTAAAGATACATACTTGGAAGTGGGATTCCATGTTCAAGTGTACTTGGAACATCACCAGCATCACACCCTGTCTCTGCACATCAAGACTCTTATAGTTGAAGAAGGAAAACAGGTTGAACTTCGTAGAGGAAGGCTCCAGGTAGGTAGTCATCCTAAGCATCAAGAATTCTTACTCTTCTAGCTATTTTTGTGATTTCTCTCCTCATGGTTTTGATACTACCAATTTTTCTACAGTTGGAAATCGGATATAAGCAATAACCAGCCTTATTGAAAGGCTGTATTCCTACATGTGTATGTCTGTATATTGTAGCATATGCATGTCTGTGTATAGTGTAGTTCATGTATGTGTATGTAGTGTAATATAAACTAGGGATAAAGAAAGGGGTATATATTGCAGTAAATCAAGAGATTTTTACTTTTATTTCTTACTCAGAACAACACTACCAATATTTCATTTGATGTGAGTTACATTCATTATGCGGTGAAGCAGGGTATGAAAACTTAGAGTAATTAACCAAACATAAAAAAGAATTTCTGGGGCCAGGTGCAATGGCTTATACTTGTAATCTCAATACTTTGGAAGGCCAAGCTATACTGCTCAAGGCCAGAGTTCCAGACTAGCCTGGGCAACATAGCAAGTCCCCATTTTTCTACAAAAAAAAAATTTTTTTAATTAGCTGGGCATGGTGACACAGCTATTTAGGTGGCTGAGGTAGAAAGATCACTTGAGCCCAGTTTGAGGTTACGTTGAGTTGTGATCGCATTTCTGCGTTCCACCATGGGCAACAGAGTGAGATCTTGTCTCAGAATAAAAAAAGAAATGGATTCCTGAAACAGTAGAGCATACTACGTTATACAGTTTATTTCTTTAGTTCTGAATGTGGCCTTATTTGGTTTCCTGAAATTGATGGATAAAACTGGTATATCAGGAGTGAGACCATACACCATCTGGTTTCCTGGGGCTTGTATGTGGAAACTTCCAGCAGGCACAGATATGTTGACTGGAGTTAGAAGGGAATGTTCTTTTTAGGATAATCCTGTACAGGGTGTGGGGTGTGTAAGCTGTGATTTATGACAATTGGTTACAAATGCAGGCTGTCCCTAGTCTATCCTTAGGACTGCAGACAGGTTTACTAGATACAACCAAAGACATCAAATAGAAGTGAATTCAAATTACTATCAGTTTACTAAATAATGAATTTTGGACAAGGGAACAAAGGGCTTGCTTGCTTTTCACAATTCTTTTTCAAGAGTTTAGGGAGTTTATACTTAAGTTTCACCACAAGGGGGCAGTTCAGTTACTGTAAGTCAATTGCGATCATGGATTTTGCTGAATCAATAATTTAAATATGTACGAAGGGGGACCCCCTCCCCCAATAAAGCAGAATTATTTTTTGGAGGTTGAGTCCCTTGTAGCACAGGCATCTCCTGCTAGGAACCAATATGCATCAGTGTACCAGCTAGCATCATGAGAGGCTGACTTGGTTTCAGTTAATTTTTTTTTGGAGATTCTCTCAATGTGTTTGCCCATTTCCTGATGGGTGGTTTACAAGCACACATACCCACACTGCATTGAGCATTCAGCAATATTTGACCAAAACTGGCATGACCCCCTTGCCCCATCCTACCTGTTCACCCAATCTCACTTGAGTGACATGCTTTTGTTTACCCGGATGAATAAAGTCCTCCAAGGGAAATGTTTTGCCAACACGGAAGAAGTGAGACACAACATGGCAGAAGCACTAGAAGGCATCCAAATTGATGAATTTAAAAACCGTTTTGAGCCGTGGAAAAAGCGTCTTGATAGGTGTATTGCATCAAACAGAGAATAATTTGAAGATGACTGAAGTTTAAACATGTAAGAATAATAACAAAAATTTTTTATAAATTAATTCCAGGACTGAGCTAGTTAAAGTGGAAGAGAAAAATTTTCTTCAAAGGTCTTGAAATTTTAGTGACTTCCTTGCTGCTTCTTCCACTATCTTTTATTCCTTCTCCTTATATTACCATTTTTTTTCTTTCACCTCAACCTTCTGAGTCCTAGGTTTGTTGTTGTTTTTTATTTTTTATTTTGCTGGTGTGAGTGATGCCACGTCAATACATTAACGGCAGCTCAAGTGCTATGGACCATTACTTTCTTTTGTGATCAAGGCTGATCTTCAAAATGCTGGTGTGGGCGCCAGAACAGGCTCAGGCTAAAACTGTGTATCAACCCTAATGGTAACTTAGGCCATTTGCAGACATTAATAGAAAACAATGTGGTTCATCGGTAGCCTTGAGTCTTGCATTGATTAATGTTTTTCTTTTTATGTCTGTGTGTTGTGTATGTGAACTCAAGGCTGTGCATGAAGATAATATTCCTTCAGAAGCAGTGTTCATAGTCAAAACTTCACCAAAGCATGGCTACCTCCAAAAATCGATATCAGACGAAGGCAGCTTGGGTGCAGATGAAAAGTGCCCTTTGATTTTTACACAACAGGATGTTAATGATGGCAGTATCCGTTATGTGCAGACTGTTCCTGACCAACGACAGGACCAGTTTTCCCTGGATGTGAATAATGGTTTTCAAGTTGTGAGTGGAGTTGAAATCTTGGTGGATATCATCCCTAAGTGGATTCCTCTAGAGGTACAGAATTTCACAGTTCAAGAAGGTGGCTCCAAAACACTTCTGGAAGACTACCTCAAAATTCCAAGCAAACATTTTGAGGGACTTGACTGTGAATTTGTTCTTCTTGAACCACCAAAGCATGGTTATGTTGAAAGTTCTAATTTTCCAAGAGTAAAGCTAATGAAATTTACCAGGAAACAGGTAATAACTCAATTAATATATTTGAGAATGTTGGGTAAGATTAAAAAATTATCTATTTCTTTTTTAACTCTTGTGGGTGATGGGACCTTTTCTAGTTCACCTTCATATGAGATACTGGAAGTCCTATATCCTCATGAAAAGGTCATCCAGCCATTGCTTAAGCATCTTCAGTAATAGGGAACTCACTACCCATTGAGATGGGTCCTTTCAGTGTAAAAATACTCCAACTGTTAGAAAGTTCTTTAGGTTAGGCTGAAATCTGCTATTTAGAAACTTTTTCTCCTAGGTCCTGGTACTAGTATCCCACAGAAAAAAGTCTTATCTCTTTTCGTGAAAACTCTTTAACTATTTGAAAGGAAAGATGATCAAGTTTCCTCTGATTTTATCTTTCTTGGGTTAAACATTCCTACTTTTCCAACTTGTGCTTCTATGCCATGGGTTTTCTTGCACCATCCTGGCTACCCAATTCCAGATGAGTGCTATGTTGTCACTGTCCCTCTCATTGATATTGGAGTAACACCCAGATATTTAACACAGGCATGCTTTAATCATTGGTGGATTTTTTTTCAGCCATTCATTTCCTCATCCAACCAATAGATGCTTACAGGTTGTGTCCTCTGTGCCATTCCCCAGAGGGTGGACTGGTCAAAATGGCCCCGCCCCTATAAATAGGAAGTTGAACATAATTGCTAATTTGGCATCCAGTCAGCATAAAATGACCAAGATCATCTCTGGGCTGCTATCAGTTTTCTTTTATTGTTAGACTTCATATTCTTATCATGAATGAAATAAAGATTTTCTTTATTTTTAAATTTTTTAAAAATTTATTTTATTTTAAAGATGTGGGGTACAATTCAGGATTAGGTATATAAGTGGTCATCATATAGATAAAGTTTGGGTCACCTTTTGGTCTCCACTTTGCCTGATTTGAGATCAGGTACCCTTATTAATGTTACATGCCCTCCCCATTCCTCCCCTGGCAGTTTCCAGTTCCTTTCTTATAGTATTATGGTAAATGTGAAAGAATGATTTTCATTACCTTCTTTTTAAAGGTTGTAAAGTAGCTTACACATCCCCATCATTTCCTTTATGAGCCACTAGGAGTATACACTCTTCACGTTGGAAACCATGAACAACCCCCTACCATTTTGGGGTGTCTTTGTCTAGTCAGCTAGGAACGCATGTGTGCTGCTTCATTTTGCTTCTAAGAATTTCAACTTATCAACTAATGTGAATCCATTAACTAAACATTTACTCTGTTTGACTTACTGTGTGTATTACCATGGTAAGTAAAACATATTTTTTTGCCCTCCATAAATGCTGTCGAGGAATCAGGCATGCTAGCATTGATATGAGGTACACTCCTCTTGCCTCTAGTTTGCCATTTCACAATGGTGCTATGGGAATAGAGATCAGCACATTTGATTCTAATTGAAGCACATAGTGGAGCCTTCACAGAGGGAATAACTTGTGAGCTAGACTTTGAGGAGAGAAAGAACATAGAGATAACAGAGAAGGAAGCAGAAAAAAGCAAAGCAAGCAAAGAGAACAGCATGGCCAAGGGCATTCTGGGGAGATGGGGTGTCATCCACAAGGCAGAGGAGTGACAGAGAGGGGTTAGGGCTAGATTGTGGCGGAGTCCTTGCTTCTGGCCATAGAAGATGAACTTGAATTACGTGTCAAGGGGCCTAGACTTCATTCGGAGACATGAAGAAAAGCAGAGAATGCTGAGGGTTGGAAAAGAACTTACACATTAGTGCTTCTCAACTTGGGGACCCAGGGAAGTGATTCTTTGATGACTCCCTACAGGCATCTCTCTCTCTCTCTCGCTCTCTTCCCCCCCCCCTCACTCTTTCACCCAGGCTGGAATGCAGTGGCACGATTACAGCTCACCACAGCCTCGACCTCCTGGACTCAGGCGATCCTTCTGCCTCAACCTCTCAAGCAGCGCATACCACCACACCCAGCTAACTTTTTTTTAGAAAGTAGGATTTATTGAGAGGACAGAGAAGCTCCCACAGTGGGAGGGGACCCGAGGGGGTTGTCCCCAGCTAACTTTTTGATGTTTTGTAGAGACAAGGTCTAGAACTCCTGGGCTTAAGCAATCCTCTTGCTTCTTTGCCTCCCAAAGTGCTGGGATTATAGGCGTGAGCCATTGTGCCTGGCCTAGGGGCACAATGCCTAGGCATCTCCCAATCATGACTTTTTTCTCAAAGGGGGGACAAACCATCTAAGACACCCACCTGCGCTGGTGTGAGTTGAATTGAATACTCTTCCTAAGGTAGTTTTTAAATGGTAAATTCTTATCTCTTGAGCACTAAATTTTGGTCCTATTTTGGTCAATTCAGTTTTAATTGTGCTTCATAAGAGGTGTGTCTTTAACAGTGGCTGGTTGAAATCTGTGTGTCTCTTGATACATGTGGTTCCTGTGGTATTTGTGTTATCATGTAGTCTTGTTCACAGAGAGGAGTCCATCATGTGTCCCTGCTTTCCAAATGACCTCTTCACATTGTCTTTTCCTACGTGACTCCTGAGTTCTCCAGGTTTTGAGACATAGTCATTTTTCACTTGCAGTGGCACTAGCCTGTACAAACTAGTGGCTGAGCCTTTAGTGTCTTGGAGAAGGAGAATCCCTGATCACTGTTGTCCTTCATTCATTCGGCAACAAGTTTTTGAGTATCTGTTAGGTGTCAGAGATCCCAGTTCTAGGTACTGGGGGAACTAACTAGGCAATAATCCCTGCCCTTAGATAACTTTTTTCCTGGTAGAGGAAAGAGGGAGGCAGGGAGAAACAATACATAAAATGAACACATGAAATGAATGGTATGTTGAATGAAGATTAGTGCTATGGAGAAAAATAAGCAGGAGAGAGAGACAGGAAGTAGTGCTGGGGCTATTAGTGGCGTGTGTGTATGTGTGTGTATGTGTGTGTGTGTATGTGTGTGTGTGTGTACTGATGTTCAATTTCTAATAGCGTGGTTTGGGAAGGCCCCATTGAGAAGGCAACATTTGAGCAGATACCTGAGGAGGTGATGGATGGATGAGTTAAGTGTATATGGGAAGAGCATTCAGGCAGAGGGAAGAGCAAGAGGAACAGCTCTGTGGAGGGGAGTGTGTCCGGGGAACAGCGCGTCATCCACTGTGGCTGGAGCTTCTGTGTGATGGGGAGAGGAGCAGATAAGCTAACGAGGTCAGGTGTGGGAGGGCCCAAGATTTCACCTTTGATCCTGAGTGAGGAGAGAGATGGGAGCATGGGAGATAAGAGAATATAAGCAGATATATGCCCCTAAATAGAATTGGTGACAGAGGATCAAACACTTTTTAATCTGTCCAGATTTTCTGCAAGTTTGTTGTATCCTTTAATTTCAGATCAGCGGATATTGTTCTAGTTTTTGAAATCTAGTAATAGACAAATCCCCAGCACATCCTCTCTTTGCTTTCAGATTGATACCATTTAATGACATGGCATTTTGGGGAAGTACCACTCCATTAAGGAAATGATGTATTTCTCCATGAGAAAATACTCTGGAAATGACTGTTGCTTAAATGCTGTGTTTCTAAAGCGCATTAGGTTAAAACTTCTCCCACTTTCTGATCAGTGCCATCTTTCATGTTAGTTTTCAAATAGCTTAAAAAAACATGTTCCAGGAACATGTGGACAGGCCTATGAGCGGGAATTCCTCTGCCCACGGAACTCCAAAGAAATTCTCATAGCACCTGCGTATGAGTGGACCCAACTTTCCTTTGAGACCTCTCATGAACTTTTCAACTCTTGACAGAAGCACCTCTGAGAGATCAAAAGATTTTGTTCAAAGGAAGTGCGCCACAGGAATGGGCGAAGTTGAACTGTTAAATTTTTGGCTGTATTTTATCAAAACAAACACAACCTCAGAGACTTATTTAGAAGTTCAGCCACTCCTTTTGGGGTTTGGAAGTTCTTTGCTGTATGTTTGGGTGACAGACTCACTAAAGATAAGTTCCCCATTAGCTTTCAAATTCTCTTGGTTTCTGCTTTTGATCTTGTGCATTAGGTATTGCCATTAGAGTCCTAGAGATATGAAAGACATTCTCATCAAATTTGGTTATTACATATCCAAGATGAATAATTCATTGCATGACCACTTAAGAATTAATATTAGAAAGACGAAATCTAGCAAGAGTAAAAGTAAATGTTTATATTTGGATCATTACAGTGAGGGAGATCTGCTTTGATAGAATAATTTGACCTTAAGAGATGTATGTTCTCTAGTTATGGGTAGCATGCTTTATGATTTGCACCAAAAAAAAAAAAAAAAAAAGACCCCCAAAAACAAAGCGACAAACAATTATTGTATTCTCAAGGAGAAGGAGCAGGAAGGATTAGGAGGTAGCAGGTGAAACCTCACATACAAAGAACAGTTGAAGGGCGAATGCATACTTAGCTCAGAAAATATAAATTTGGGAAAACTTAAGTTGCCTCAGTCCATATGGCTCCAAAGAGGAGAAATCCAACCAGTGGATAGAAGTTTCAGAGCCTAAACCTAATAGTTGGCAATTTCAACATTAGTCATTATAAATAAACAAGTAGAGTCTGAAATATATTGGGTATTGTTCTATTGAATGAAAGGCTAGATTATGTCACTTGCAACACACTTTCATGTTAGAAATAGCACTTGAACTCGGGTCTTCTGATTATCAGTCCAGCATTCTCTCTACTACACACATTGCTAATTGCTCTGTTCCTCCCTAATTTTATTTCTAGGACATGGTATCATTTCAGAAATATCACACCATTCCTCACATTTGCATTCTGTCAGACTCATACTTTGTGGGATGAAGATGTATTTCTGTGTTTTACAGAAGTTTAGAAAAAGAATTTCTTTTATAGCAATTTATTTATATTTTTAAGTCACATTTTAGCAAACTGTTGATTTTGTTGTTTGTTACAGGTGGAAAATGAGTTGATTTACTACATTCATGATGATAGTGAGGCGCTTTTTGATGATTTCACCATCTTTGCAAATAGCTCAGAGCTTGGAAAACAGAGTCTGCCCCAAACTGTTTTTGTGACTGTTGAATCTGTAAATGACGAAGCTCCAGTGATAACAGCCAATAACATTCTCCAGGTAAGAGCTTCTTGCTTTTGACTTATTGTGAGAACCTCAGAGCTACCAATTTGATTTTCATTTATATTATTTCAAATGATAGAAAAGGAGACATATGGCTATATATAGTTGAGATGTTCCCACTGGTTTTAAATGAGTCTTAGTTATTACTCAAGTACTTAGTTAGAACTTGGATACAGTACTGTTGGGAGATGGGAAAGAATCATTAGTTAACTTCATATTGCATTTCTTGAGCAGGCACTGTCCTGAGGCATGACCACTGAAGCTAGGTTAGGGAGGTATTTGCACGTGGGCAACTCCTGCTAGGCTGGCAGTGTGATGGTTAAGAGAATGAGCTGAGCAGTGGACAGGTCTTGGGGATAATCCTGGCTCCCCACTATTTGCTACGTGATCTTGGGCAAGTTATTTAGCTCAGTAGTTTGCTATCATTTGGGTGGGGGGAAATTGAGGATAGTTGTGAGGATTAAATGATAAAGTGATGTGAAGCTCTCACACAGTGCCTGGCATATACTTAGGGCTCAGTAAATGGTAACTCTTAGCACCAAAAGCCTCAATGGCTACATCAGTTTTGGGGTAAAATAAAGGTACTGTTCAGTCATATGGCAATATTTCCCTGGTTCTGGGAAGTCTCCTCTTTGCTCTCTCTGAGTATCCCCCAGAGGTTGCTCTCAAGCACTCACAGATAAGCACCTCTTGACTATGCAGGGTATCCAGCATTTTGCTCTGGGATTGGGAGCCCTGGATAACATCTGCTGCTGTGGATTCTGCTGCCATGGCTTCTGCTGCCCACACAGCAGGGCTGATGTGCAGGAAGCTTCCTGGCACCAATGGCTCAATTTCCTGCCATGCCAGCACTACCAGTATCAAAGCTGGCAAACCCATCGGTGCCAATTTATACTCAAGTATCCCAAAGCTTTAGATTAATAAATTTTTCTAATTTTAATATACCTTTTCTAGCTGTGCCTTCTAAGAATTGTGCATGAACCCACGAGATAAACTTGAAAAAAATGGTAGCTATTATAATAGTAAGTGTTCAAAAAAAGGTATTAATTGTTATGTTGTGCCAGGTACTGCTCTAAGGGCTTACAGCCAGCTGAAATGCATGCTACCATTTTTCTCATTGGACAGATGAGGGAATTGGATGACTACAATGACAATCTCAAGATAGAATTATAGTATGGAAGGCTAATGGCCTGTCCATGCCTTTGTCCTTGGTGTCCCGTGGTGTCTGATACAGAGTAAATAGGAAATATTTGTTGAAGGAATGAATACATGAAAATTCCCCCCAGCACTGGCCCATGTTTTCTAGATCAGGCTTCTGTTTTGACTCTTTCTTCAGTATGACTGTGTTTCTGGGAGAAACCGTACTGTTTCACACAAATGAACCCTTAGTGGACTCATCATCAGGTATGCCCAGACATGGGAAATCTGAATGTGTTCACCTTGAGAGTTGGCTGAGGCAGATCTTCCCATCCACCTGTTTGGCAATTTCAATGTCATTTATACCTCTCATGAGAGTAAATAGTTAATAATAGATTACTTAGAAGTTCAGAGGAAGTTGGGTGGTCACAGGGGATGCAAAAAAGGTAGATATGACTAATAGTCTTGTGGTCCCTTGATGATGGTACTTCCCCTTGGGTGGGGGCTTGAATTTGTGGTAGAGTGTTTTTGTTGTCAGATTGACTGGAAGATGCGACTGTATTTAACACCTGGGGTCCAGGGATACCTAATATTTTGCAATGTATGGGACAGTTCTATAAGAAATATCCCACTTAAAGTGTCGACAGTATCCTGTTGAAAAACATTCCAGGGCCGAGTGCTGTGGCTCAAACCTGTAATCCCAGCACTTTGGGAGGCCAAGGCAGGAGGATTGCCTGAGATCAGGGGGTTCGATACCAGCCTGGGTTGCTTGGTGAGGCCTCATCTCTACAATAAATAAAATTTTTAGAAAATTAGCTGGGCATGGTGGCTCATGCCTGTAGTTCCAGCTACTTGGAAGACTGAAGTGGGAGGATTGCCTGAGCCCAGCAGGTTGGGACTGCGGTGGCCGTGAGAATGCCTCCGCACTCTAGCCTAGAGTGAGAACCTACTCAAAAAAAAAAAAAAAAAAGTAAATGAAAAACATTCCAGGCCAGGAACTTGCAAATTAAGTCTATGGGGCTCACCAGGTCGGCTACCTGCTTGCTTGTATAGTCCACAAGCTAAGAATAGTTTTTATAGATAAACGTTTATAATCAATTTAATTACAGGGAACACTGTGAAGCCCCTTAAGCAAAATGTTTTCTCTCCAAAAAGAAATCCATTCTTCCCATTGGCATACTTGTACTGCAAAAGTTGTATTCAATTATTATTATTATTTTTGTTTGAATTTTATCAGTAAAAATTTGTGGAAATTTGTTTTCTTTCTTGTTAAGTACCTATATAATATTTTCTATTTTGCCTCATGTCCCAAAGAGCCTAAATTTACTTTCTGGTTTTTCATAGGAGATATTTGCCAATCCTTGCTATAGGCTAGTGCTATTCAACAGAACATTCTGTGATGATAAAAATGTTGGTATCTGTGCTGTCCAGCATGGTAGCCACTAGTCACATGTGGCTAGAAGTACTTGAAATGAGGCTAGTATGAGTAAGGAATGGAATTTTAAAAGTTATATAATTCAAAATTATTTACATTAATTTTGAACATTCTTTGTACCTTATGGCTACTATATTAAACAGTGCAAATTCCAGACAGTGAGAGGTGGGGGAGATTCTGAAAGGTAGAAGAAAGAATGTGTGCAAGACTACAATTCCAGGACAGAGAGAAAACCAGCCAGTCTTTCACAGCAGAGGCTGGAAATCAGAGCCTTGAATTCCTATTTTGTGGCCATCAGAGAACATTCAGATATATTCTGTCTCGGATGGTTGGGGAATATAGATTTAGAACTTTCAATGCTACTTTATCCTTACAATGTTTACAAAAGAAAAGCATAATGTGTTTTCATTGTTTGGGTGATTTTCTCCCCTTCCTTTAGAGAGCCTTTTGTTCTTTTCAATGTGGATCCAGGTTGCCTTATAAAGTATGTCTGCATTTTCCCTTCCTCACTTCCATTTATTTTTTTTCTCCCTTCTTCCTTTTCTAAAGTTTATTATAATCATGACTAAGGAACAGGAAGTCTCTAATTAGCCATGTGACTAAATTTTGTTTTAGCAATGTTGCCTAATAACCACTCCTGTAGATCAACTGATGTACAATAAACATATTTATGTATTGCATATCATGTAGTATGTATTCTCTTTATGTACATATGTATAAATAATGCATAGATACATAATATTTTTATATGTAGTCCCTCAGTTAAAAAACAGGGTCAGGCCGGGCTCGGTGGCTCAGCCTGTAATCCCGTGCCTTTGGGAGGCTGAGGTGAGTGGATTGCCTGAGCCCGTGGATTCGAGACCTACCTGGGCAACTTGGTGAGACCTCATCTCTACAATAAATCAAAAATTAGCCGGGCATAGTAGCGCACTCCTGTAGTTCCAGCTACTTGGAAGGCTGAGGCGGAAGGATCCCCGGAGCCCAGCAGGTCGAGGCTGCGGTGGCCGGGAGCAGCCACTGCACTCCAGTCTGGCCGACAGAGTGAGACTCCAACTCCAAAAAAACAAACAAAAACACAGGGTCAAATTGTATCCTTTACCTGGTTTTACAAGTGAGGAATCTAAAGCCCAGGGAGAGGTGGGGGGCCCAGGTACTATAACTGGTTGGTTGTGGGGTCTCCTGACTTCTACTCTGACAATCATTTGACTCTGCTTTCTTCACCATGCTTTTTTGGGAGGTGGGGTCAGGACTTTGAAAATTTTAACTAACAAAGTGAAAGGAAACCACTTTAATGAAACAATGGTTAGATCAATGGTTCTACCTCAATAGTTGTTTTCCAAGTAACAAGGATCTAGACCACCAAGTTATAGAGTACAGCAGCAGATACACCATTTTGGATGGTGGTTGACACAACAGTAAAGGGGTCTTTGGTGAGAGTGGTGACCAGGTGGGTGATAGGGAAAAATAGCAAGGGAAATAGCAAAGAAATACAAAGCAGTAAGCTTTTGACCTTAATTTATAGAAGGCCCTAGGGCCAATTAAATGATTGTACAGACACACTCAGGAGCCCACCAGGGGCTAATCTAATGAGCACATTTTATATTGTTGAAAATCGCCAGTGACCAGATAGGTGGCTCACACCTGTAATCCCAGTACTTTGGGAGACTGAAGTGGGAAGATTGCTTGAGCCCAGGAGTTTGAAACCAACCTAGGCAACATAACGAAATTTCATCTCTACAAAAACAAAAAAACAAAAAACATGTTCGCTGGGCATAGTGATGCACACCCATAATCCCAGCTACTCAGGAAGCTGATGTAGAAGGATCTCCTGAGCCTAGGAGTTTGAGGTTATGGTAAGCCATAGTTGTGCTACTTCATTTCAGCCTAGGTGATAGAGTGAGATCCTGACTCAAAAAGTAAAAAAATTGTTGAGGTTTTAAACATTTGTTTTTATTTGTTCAAAACAATTGGATCTAGGAATAGGCTTTTTAGTACTTTTAGTTATCTGACACCTTAGTCCATTACGTAGTATCTATATTTTAAGTGAAAAGTTAATAGTGCTTATACCATAGGAACTTGTTACTTTGTCTTCTGAGGTAGCCTGGGACAGTCTATTTCAGGGGTTATTCTTGTAGGCCACCCTCTCCTTCTCCCCTTCACAGACTCTTATTGTTGTAAGACCTGCTGAACTCACTCTCTGGGGAGTGATCTGGGAAGGAGGTTGTTGGCTAGGGGGAGAACTTTTAGGTTAAACATGGCTATCCAAGTACATTTATTGTGTGCTTACTGAGTATGGGGCTTTTTTGTAACTGGTGTCATTTTCACAGTGTTGCAAAGGATCTGTTGTGATTATTAACCTTATTTATAAAACAGGAACGCTGAGGCACAGAGTGATGACAAGAGAGGTATGGATTTGATGCCATGTCTGTTTGAACCTGATCTCTTGCTACCATCCTGTTCCTCCGACTGACTCAAGCTCCTCCAGCATTCATGTTGTCAAGGCTGTCTCTATTAGCAAGAAAAAAAGTGCCACAGTTACTATTCCTCTTGCTTACACTGAAATGACTTTTATGGGATTAGGTCTATAGCAGTTGCATTAGCACCTGTAGGTTTGCCCAGGAACCTCATTAAAGGGTTTGGGCATTTTGCTGTTTGGATGAGAAAGACCTAGGAAAGGGAATAATGAGTCAAGATATAGATGGATATGGAAGGAAGGCTGGGGTTGGCTAAGGAAGGGGAAAACCAAAGAATAAGGTAGTAAACTCTTAGGCTTCTTTGTGAGAAGGAATTGAGACCAAATTATGGACTTCACAGCAACTTGAATGGATTTAGAGTCCATCATACTCAGTGATCTATCACAGAAAAAAAGAACTGAGTACCACATGTTCTCACTCTTAAGTGGACCCTGAACAATTACCATAATACCATAAGAAATGGATTGGCATGGCCAGGCTCGGTGACTCAGCCTGTAATACCAGCACTTTGGGAGACTGAGGTGGGAGGATTGCCTGAACCAGAGGGTTTGAGACCAGCCTGGGCAACTTGGTGAGATCTCGTCTCTACAGTAAATCACAAAAATTAGCCGAGAATGGTGGCGTGTGTCTGTAGTTCCAGCAACTTGGAAGGCTGAGGCGGAAGGATCACCTAAGCCCTGCAGGTCAAGGCTGTGGTGGCCATGAGCGTACCACTGCACTCCACCCTGAGCAACAAGAGCAAGACTCCAACTCAAAAAAAAGAAAAAGGATTGGCAGTAGCTGGATACTGCTGGGGAGGGGGCGTAGGGGTAGGACAGGGGGTGGTGGTGGTGGTGAGTACGTAACATCAATAAAGGTATCTGATCTCAAACCAGGCAAAGTGGGGACCAAACTTTACCTGTACCACTTATGTACCTAATCCTCAATTGTACTCCACATCTTTATAGCAAAATAAATTAATATAAAGAAAGAGTTGAAGCTCCATTTTGGGCTTGGCTTTTGGTTCTGAGATGCCCTCAACTCACTATTGTAAGATGCACCATCAACTCACTACCTACTTTACTATATTAAATATACCTGCCAATTTAGGTTGTTCAGAAACATTAAAATGTGAGAGGGAAAGAGCATACCCTAGACTTTGTCCTTAAAATTAGGGAAATACAGTTTCCATCAGGAACTGTGAGGTTGCTCAGTGGTCTGCCCAGACCATTTCCCCTCAACTTTGACACAAGAGTGTTTCTCTCAATAAAAAAGGACAAGTAGCTAGAGGTGAGGGCCGTTTCCTTTATTGTTACCTTATTCCCTGGATAGGCTAAATCCAGGCCAGGAGGGGCACAAATTCTCAGTTTTGATAGATGTATCATTCGGTGCTTCTTTCTGAGTTTATTTATTTATCTTTTATTTATGTATTTATCTTTATTTATATGAGAAACTCGCTCTCTGCCTTAAAGATTTTGGATTAAAATTAGAAGGGGGTAGAGTTTAAAATTTATAAACTGCTCATGTGAACTTCAGCAAAATATCTCTGGGCTAAATGTCCTTAATAGCAAAACTACTGGGTCAGGGGAGGGTTTGTTTTACTTGGTGATCTCTCTGTCCCTCCCAGTTCTAATGCCCTATGATTTTATGGCTATGAAACTTGTTGATATTCTCTGGTTGAAGCTGGACTTGGACAGATGGAGAACTGTAGAGCTGCCATTTTGTATTAAACAGATTCACTCCAGTCTAGACTGGGTGGAGGTTTTTCGCTGAACACGAACCATTTTTCTTCTCTTTGATGGAAACATATAAATAGTTTGGGTTTTAAAGTCATTGTGTTTAAAATATGAAGGCAACTAGGTACTAGGGTGGGATATACTAATTTGTCATGTAAAGATATAGAAGTTTTGGGAGGACTTGCTTGATTGTTTTAAAATGGAAGAAATCCCAAGGATTTGTTTCTTTAATTCTAGGCAATGGTCATGGTGTGCTATTCAATGAAAACCTTTCCATACCAAGATGTTTTGGCTTATTTGCCAGATAAGATTATTTTCCTTTGTTTAAATTATGACTGTGGTGAATAGAGCCTTTTGGGAATTTACTGATTTCCAGTCATGTGGTACAGAATTTAGTTAAAGGGCTTCTCTGTAAGCGTGAATGTGCTTCTCTGGGAAGCTGGGTTAGACTGACTTCCAGGCATCTGGATGTGATGTTTTCAAAGAGGCCCACCCTGATTATGCCAGAAGAAATAGCACCATACCATTCTCTGTCCCTGGACCTTGCTTTATTCTGATTTTTTGCTGCCCATTACTCCCTGATATTAAACAAATAAACAAATATATTGCCCGTCTCCCCCCATAAGGGTAAGCTCCATTTGGAGGGGACTTTATCTGTCTTTTCTCTGTGGTATCCCCAGTTCCTAGCATAGGATCTATCATGTTATAGAGGTTCAGTAAATATTGAATGCCTTAAAACCCCCACGTGGATTATGTTCAGTAGAGAACACAATAAAATTGCATTATAAATGAAGTGGTGTTATATTTTTCTGCAAGCATTTAAGGGGATAGAGAATGGGGTTAGAGAATAATGACACCAAAGGAGGGTAGCCAGGGAAGGTCTGTCCAAGGAGGGGACATTTGCAAGGAGGCTTGTGTGCGGGTGGTTCTCAAGACCTCCCCCAGATCGTTGATTTGCAAGGACTCATAGGATTTTTAGCATACTCATGACTAAGATTTATCAAAGCGAAAGATGTGAAGCAAATCAGCAAAGGAAAAGACACATAGGTGAGACCCAGAGGAGACTATGTCAAGCTCTAAGAGTCCTTTCCAGTGAAGACACACAGGATACACATAATCCCTCCAAAAACAAGTTGTCACAACACAGGCAAAGTGTCATCTACCAGGGAAGCTCATTAGATACTGAGTACCCAAGATTTTTATTGGGGGCTGGTCAGGGAGGCCCTCTTTGGTTAGTATGTACCAAAGTCCCTGACTCCTGGAAGGAAAGCAGTGTCCAGCATAAACCATAGTGCTTGTGCAAACAATTTAGAAACAGTGAGCCACCTTTATCATTCAGGGAAAGTTTTATATCAGTCGAGGAAACCTGAACAGTCAAGTTCCCAGACACCAGTGCAGGGCCAACCTTGTGAGCAGGCCTTTACTCTTTGCTGAATAAAGGCAGGGAGTGGGGTGATTAGGTGGGGAGATGAGGAACCATATGCATGTTAGAGGGAAGAACATTTCAAGCAATAGAATAATCAAGAGCAAAGGTAAGGAGTCTCTAGTGAGACTGGCATGTTTGAAGGCATGAAAAACGCACAGTGGCTGGAGCAAATGGAGGGAGAAGAAGAGTCAACAGACATTAGGGTTCATGTGAAAGTTGATTTCTAGGACATAAAGACTCCCCCAGTGCCAGATAGTTTTGTTCCTTGAGCCTTCCAGAGATAATGACAGGGAAGCAGGCCAGCATTTATTGAACCTCTGCTATGAGTCAGGCTCAGTTCTAAAATCGTCACATAGGTGATTAAATGATTTCTCATTTAATTCTCTCAATGGTTCTTGAATAAAAAGAGGATTATGATAGACTTTGGGGTGCAGAAAGCTTAAGTCATTTCACCAAAGTCGTGCAGTTAGTAAAAGAAAGAGTGGGGTTTGATGCCAGGTACTCTGAGCACAGAGTTCCATTCTGCTATCCACCCTGGGAATGATCTGGAACAGTGTTTTAAAACTGCAAGTGTAACCAGTAAGTGTGGACTGTGAAATTAATTGAGTGGGTCAGAACCAATGTTTTTTTAAAAAATTAAATTCAATAAAATAAAATAGAATTGGTAGTATAAGAATGCACAGTATATGATGAGGGTAAGTACTGTTTTGTTAGACTTTTTCTTTAGTTATACATATATTGGATTTTGAACACACAAATATACATATGTGCACTATGTGACTGTGTAAAATGCATTTCATACTTTGGGCGTTAATAAAATAAATAATATTTTTAGCCACAAATCTAGTGAAGCTAGATGCTTTTATACAGAGGAGTGACTTTTTTTTTTCTTCTCTCTTCGTGTTTCTGGGCAAATCTCTCCTTTTTTGGGGTTGAGTCATGTCTCAGGAGTTTACCTTACTGAAACCTCTATCCACTAAGACACCCAGGAACTGGTGCTATAGGGGTATAATGGATTTGATACAACTTATAACAACTGCCATGCTGTCCTCCAAGTACCCCTTCATCAGAGGTCTCTGTGTTCCAGGTGGGGGAGTCAGATGTCATCCTTAGTTTTGAAGTCTCCTTGTGGCTACTTAGTATCCTACCCCGTCTGCAGGTTAACCCTGTCTGCCCATGGCCCTGGCTCTCTGCCTTGTTCTTTTCACCAGAAAAAGAGTTCAGAATGGAAAGACTAGTTATGTTGTCCTCAAACCTGACTGGTTCACCTTTGTATGCTGTTGTTGTGGCCCAAAGTCATGGTGATAAAGGAAGAAAAACAAGTTATAACATTTTAAGTATGCCAAGAAAAAGGGATATAGATGAGGGCATACAATCACAATATTGCTTTCCTAGTATATACAGTATAGTGTGAATGAAATTACTGTAAGATTTGAGAATAATGAAGTCTTGTGCACTAAAAGTTTATGATACAAACATAATGGCTATTATCAATCTCAACATGATTTTGACTTATGAAAAAGGGCCAAGAGACAGCCAGGAATTGGCGTTGCTTGTTTTGAAAGATTGTGTAGGCAGTTTATGACATCTAAGACATTCTTTTGCTTTCTGCCCAAATTTGTTGTTGTTGTTGTTGTTGTTGGGGTGTGATATCTCTATCATCTACTAGAATGTATAATGACAATGACAAATAAGCATAGAAACTTCCTGGAGAAGTTGTATGTGTTGGTCATATTATAGGATGTTCTTGTGAATTCATAATCTTTGCTACTCTTAAAGAATTTTCATACAGGTTTGTTAACTTTTTTCTGAAAGCTAATATATAAAGCATATGCATTTTATCAAAATAGTGAGCTATGAGGGTACGTTTCCCAATAACAGTTAGTTTCTCCAAAGCTGTGGTTTCTAGTTCCATCTTTCCAGGCAAAGTTTCAAACTTAGGGGATTATTTCAGGCAATGGCATTTCTTTTTCTAGATTTCAGAGCATATCAAACAGTAATAATAACAACCACTTACATAGTCCTAACGATAGTTATTACTTCCAAGTACTTACTCTGTGCATAGCATTGTTCTATGCACTTTGCATTTACTCATTGACTCGTCAGCAGTCTTCTGGGAAATCATTTTTATTTCAAAGATGAACAATCTGCAGCATAGAGAGGCTTTGATACCTCCCCAAGGTCAAAAGTAAAAGAGCTACTGATAGAACTAAGTGGCAGAACTTGGAAACACTGCTTTCCTCCTTCCTTCAGTTACAGGGAAGAAACCCAAGGACCTGGTAAAGTAGTCAAAGTGAATATTGCTCCCATTTTCGTTTAAGAAGATGGAGCTACAGCTCAAGAGATTAAGTAACTTGCCTAAAATGACAATAGACGGTGACAGTCTTCAGCAAAAGCGGTTATTCAAATGCAAATCTCATAAAGCCTTCAGATTCAATGCTGTCTCTGACTTTTCAACCAGAATTTTCTGAAGATGTCATTCTCCTTACTTGTCATCAGGGCCTGGTGTGGGTAACAAGAAGGTCCAACTGCAGTCTACTTTGAAGAATGAACTGAGAGTGTGGGCGTTTGAGCCACAGATAACATCACAGCTAGGAATCTGAATGTTAACCGCTCTGTTCTAGCATTCCAAACACACTTCTTTCTCCTGAAGTATGTATTTCCTTAAGCCACAGGACTTTCAACTGATCTCCAAGGCCATTCAAATGTACAAGAGATCATGTGTGTGGAATTAGGAACTCCAACAAAGTGGAATTAGGAATTGAAGTTAGACCATCTTGAGTGAATCTTCTGCATTTTACTCTAAAATATATTCTACTGAGTACTTTTGTATTCAAACTTGAACAGTGATTTTTGTGCATGCCTGGAAAATGTGTCCACAAGGGGGCTTCATTTTCCTATTTTTCAAGTTTCTCTTTCAATTATACTGTACAATACTGGCTTGTTGTTTTTATACTGAACATAGAACCATTAGCTTGTTTTAAATAAATACTTGTCATCACTAAAAAGACTTTTGAGAGCTAGGAATAATGGAAGAATTAGGGCAGTAAAGTCTGAAATGACAACTGAGCTCCTGGGGGACCAACAGCGGGACAGTGAATTCATGAGCATTTCACAATCTTCATATGAACCTCAACAAAGGGCTGGAGTTTTAAACGCTAAGATCATAATTAGGATTGAATTGGATCATAATCAGTTTCCTAAATACCATTAACCTCTACTTAAAGCTAGATTTAAAAAATATTATTCCAGGTTTGTATTAATTTTTTCAGCTATTTGTAGTTTGAACCATCTTTTGTGGACTTTGGCTCACTTTTAAATCTGAATTCAAGTCTGGGGTCTTGGTTTTTCTTCTCCACACCTACCTGAAGTTCCTGATGCCGAGCACCAGGCACCAAATCAGGCCTTACCTGCAGCAGTGGGGCTGCCAACTGAACTAAATTTGGGTCTGAGTGGAAGTGAGACCTGAGGTTATTAGTTCTTGTTTTGAGTGGCGGGTTTTCCATTAGCTTTGGAAGATAGTATATTTCATAGGCAAGAGTGGGAAAAGGCAGTGTTCCATAGCAGAGAAACTGCAGTGGAAAACATGCTTCGTCCAGCTTTTGTGTGCATGCTATTGGAAAAAATGAGTGTCTGCAAGTCATGGGAAGAGAAGGAGCAGTGCATTTCCCAATCAGCTTGAGCCATTGAAGAAATGAGAATAAGATATATGGATGAATTAAAAAATGTAAAAAGTCAAAAACTAGAACGAGTGAGCTTGGGATTTTGTTAGATAGCCCAACTTGTACATTTTATTGTAACCTTTCTATGGGTTAAATGAAGGCCAAAACATTATAATTTGAACATTGTATCGATTAGCATTTCTGGTAGCTCTTTAAAAGTTGATGCCTTTAGAGCTCATTGCTGAAAACTCTTCAGTGGACATGTCCAAGTGGCATAATATAGTAATATCCATTGACAACACAATTATTAGACAGGTAAACTTGCACCAAATTATGGAAGGATGCTGTGAAATTAGGCAAAATACATGTTACAGTATAGCCTCAATAGTGGCAATCATCACACCCTGATTTTTTAGTAACATGACAAAATCGCTTCCATCCTCAGAGCCAAATCTGATGAAGAAGATAAATTACATAAGGCTCATCTTTATTGAATGCTTATCATGTGCTGGGTGAACAATTCTAAGCATTTAATGCATATTAAGTCACTCAGTATACATAATAGCAGAATCATTCCTAGTGTACCAATGAGGAAATCAAGGCTCAGAGAGGTTAAGAAATGTGCCCGAAGTTACATAACTAGCACGTGTCAAAGCAGACCTGAAACCAGAATGTCTGACTGGGCAAAACCAAAATCAAATATTCTTGAACAACAGAAATATAATTTCAAAATAAGAATTTTGAACAGTGTGGTGGCACCTGTTGTTCATCAACATAGTCTCCTTGAGGAACTGAATAGTCATTCGTGTATGTAAGTTCCAGTGTATCTGTGTACGTGTTTGTAAACGTGCATATGTGGAACCTGTGGGTATTTATTTATGTGCAGTTACTTTATGATTTCAACTGTTAATTTTTGGAAAGCTAAATAATAATTTACAAAGTAGTTTTTTTCTGGGCTGACAGTAGTTGGTACATGAGGAGGAATCAGAATGAATTTTTAACTTTAGCTTCATCATGCCTGATATGAAAATATAGGAATCCTATATTTTTTCTAATCTCCCTGTCTCAAATTCTGTTCAGCTGGTTTTTTTTAATTAATTTTTTTTGAGTTGGAGTCTCACTCTGTCGCTCAGACTGGAGGGCAGAGGCACACTCATGGCCACCCCAGCTTCAACCTGATGGGCTCTGGTGATCTTTCTGCCTCAGCCTTCCAAGTAGCCGGAACTACAGGCACATGCTACCACGCCTGGCTAATTTTATATTTATTGTAGAGACGAAGTCTCACCGAGTTGCCCGGGCTGGTCTCGAACCCACAGGCGAAGGCAATCCACTCATCTCAGCCTCCCAAAGTGCTGGGATTACCGAGCCCAGCTTGTGTTCAGTTATTAGATGATGAATGGGAATGGTATAAGTTATTTCATAAATTGCCTCTTCTACTGAGGAAAACAGCTCCCTTTAACTGGAGAGATTATCTATTAAATAATTTAGGATTGGATTTTTAAGCAAGTTAGTAAGCATAGATGATAAGGTTCTAGCCAGAAAACAAAGAATGACACACAAACTTGGGAATGTGCACAAGGTGTTTCTGTGGGTTAGAGAAAAGATAAATATAAATATAATACAGATAGAAATATGAAAACTGACTTAGTGATAAAACTGCTTGTTTTTAGTGTTAGTGAAATGTCATGTGACTGCATGATCAGAGAAACTCAAAACAGCCTAAACCTATCAGATAACTAAGTGTCCACATTAACATTTTAAACCCAACATGTTCAAAACTGAACTCCTTCTCTTACTTCCCAATCCACTTTCCTTATTTCAATTGATGGTGAACTCTTCCTTGTTGCTGAAGCCCAAACCAAGCTCGTTCTCACTGCCGTTCCTTCTTGCATGCCTTACTACATCTAATTCATCAGAAACTCTGTTGGCTTTATCTTCAACAGACATCCACCATCTTTAGGCCACTTTCTGCCACCTCTGCAACTTCTGGCCACTCTCTTTCTCTGGTATTATTGCAGTTGCCTCCTAATTGGTCTCTCAGCTTATACCTTACTCTTCTTGACACAGAACCCAAAGGATTCTGTGGAGACTTGTGTCCTACCAGGTCAATTCTCACCTAAAACCCTACAATGATCTCCTATTTGCACTCAAGGAAAATCAAAGTTCTTACAGTGGTGTTCAAGATCCTGCATATATGATTTTCCGTTATGCTTTGATTCACTTCCTTTCACTCTTCATCTTGTTTATTCTGCTGTGGCCACACTTACTGGTTTTCTGGTTTACTGCTCCAAAAGATGAGGCCCACCTTAGGGCTGTTTCCTCTGCCGGGGATGGTCCTCCCTTAGACATTTACATATTCACATGTCTCCTTCATCTCTTTCTAGCGTTTTCTCATATCAAGCCTCCTGCTTAGCATTCACCCACTCCTGAACCCCCCATCTTGCTTTCTTTTTTCTTTTTTTCTTAGTGATGTGACTTTCTAACACGCAACATAATTCATTTCTCTATTATGCCTGTTATTCCTTCTCTGTGTCCCTTCCTCCCCTCCTGCTAGAATGTAGACTGTCTGAAGACAGGACTCTTTTATTTGCTGATATATTGCGAGCACCCAGAACATTGCCTGGAACATAGTAGGTGCTCTATAAATGCCGATGAATTGTTGAATTAAGATGTTTAGGCAGTGTAAATAGATTTTCAATGTAATTGGAAAACAGGAAATATTACTCAGATATGTGCTAGCAAGGTCATAGGAATCATATATTTGTGTTCTTTTGACACAGGTAGGATAAAGGGAATAAAAAAAATATATGTAGTGTGTGTGTGTGTGTGTGTGTGTGTGCTTTCCCTAACTATTTAAAAACCAATGAAATAATTTGCTTCTCACAACAATGAAAAAAATCTGTAAGTCAGTTCTGAGTTATCTGGGACCCCATGTACAGTATTTAGCGCATGTGTAGTCACCATCAACTTCTACTGTTATTTTACTTTATATAAATGCATATACACTTTAAATAGCTCTACATGAATAATTATAAATACCATTTTTTATTGAAACCTCCTAAATTCAATAAACACTGCAACATGCCTTGCACTTCACCTGGCATTTAATTATATATTTGTTTTGAATTAAGAAACCTCAAGCTTTAAAGACTCTGGTGAATTGCTTTAGCTTTTAAATCTTTCAGCAAAGGCCCAGGTTGTCGTAGCTATACAGTTTTCTAATGTGATATGGTTGAAGTTGGTCCTCAAAAGATCTGTGGTCTTCTTCTTTTTAAGGTGTGGCTGAATTCTGTCACTGAGATGACCAGTGATGACCTCTGTGCAGAAGATAAGGACTCCTCTCCCCAGGACCTGACCTACTGGATTAGTTCACCCAGCAACGGGCATTTGGCTCTTAAGTCCTTTCCTGGCCGAAGCATCCAGAACTTCACCCAGGCTCAAATCAACGAGGGCCAGCTAGTGTTTGTACACACCGGTATGCTATAGAGAAAAAAATAGCACAAAGATGAACAATGGTCAGCGGTTAATGTTAGTCATATGACTGAAAGCCACAGGCCATCTAAAAACTTTTCAAGCTCTATAATTTTTGTTTTAAAGTGGCACGTTTTGGTACGGCTAATAACGGCAAAATTTAGTCTCTATAACTCTCATATGACTTACTCTGATTGTCACATTAATTAGATCTGTGTTAAAATATAAGCTTCTCCAAGAGCCTTTTCTGAGTACTCACTAAAATAGCATCTCTTCTCTGTCACTTTCCATTCCTTTCCTGGAATATCTGACATTATAGTATGGATTGATTTGGATATTTGTTTGTTGTCTGACTTTCCCATTGGAGTATAAGGGCAGGATCTGTGTTTTGCTCATATTAAGCACATAGTAGTTGCTTAATAAAAATGTGTTGAAAGCATGAAATAATGTTGAACACCTATAATGTACCCAGCTAATGTTCCAAGTGCTAGGAACACATTAATGAACAAAACATGGAATAGTTGTTTAAAGAATGAATATATGAATGAATGAATGAACGAATATAAATAATTCTAAGAGATGCTAACTTTGAATAGCCTTTTCTTCTTCCTCCTGTTCATCAATAAATCAATAGGCTAAACAACCACCATAAATCTGCATAAGGTGACCCAGCCACTTTGCAAGGGTGACCTGGCTTTGTTTCCAGGCTCCCCTTGTCAGTGAATCCAGAGGGAAAGACATACGTTCCCAGCCTGCAGCAAGTATGGGAGGGAGTACAAGACAGGAAGGCAGGATGAGAAAGTGAAAACTCATATCTTTTCAGTTACTTTAAATTATCTCTGCTGGGTGTGGTGACCCACACCTGCAATCCCAGCACTTTGGGAGGCCAAGGTGGGAGGATTACTTGAGCTTAAGAATTCAAGACTAGCTTGGGCAACATAGGGAGGGAGACCTTGCCTCTACTAAAAATTTTTTTAAAATAAATAAACAAAGAAAGAAATAAATTATCTTCTTTGAAAATATCGTAAAGAGACTGGGCTCGGTGGCTCAGCCTGTAATCCCAGCACTTTGGGAGGCCAAGGCAAGTGAATGGCCTGACCCTGCAGGTTTGAGAACAGCCCGGACAACTTGGTGAGACCTCGTCTCTACAATAAATCAAAAAGTAGCTGGGCATGGTAGTGCGTGCCTGTAGTTCCAGCTACTTGGAAGGCTGAGGCGGAAGGACTGCTGGAGCCCAGCAGGTCGACAATGGGGTGGTCGTGAGTGTGCCACTGCATTCCAGCCTGGATGACAGAGTGAGACTCCGACTCAAAAAAAAGAAAAAGAAAATATTGTAAAGAAAATAAAGAAAAAACATCTTCTAAATCTAAATGAGGTAATTTCCTGATTACCTTTGCAGTTAAGGCAAAAGATTCCCCCAAAGAATCTGAAAGTAATTTACTATACGAATGTTCTCACCTAGTGGTCCCCAACCTATAGCCCAGACCTGTGGAGGTTAGTTTCATTGCAACACGATCGGCATCTTCCCACGTATATACCAAAGCATTGTTTCTAGACTGAATGGTGTCTTCCACAGGGGTGTGCTTCCATTTTTCAAATGTGTGCAGATGTGCTGATTAATAAAGTACAATTCACTTAAAGAGGCACTGAATTGATATAAAGTTTTGCCAATTTTTTTTTATTGGTAGATGCCGAAAGTCCAACTATTACTAGATGAGGGGCCTAGAATGTTCTCTATTTTTATGAAAAGATTATCATGTTTTTAAAGTGGAGAGGACTGCCCTCGAGACTTGCATAAAAGAAGTTTGGAATTTCTGAAACGGTACAGCCTCCAGTGGAAAGGACTCACTACCACCTGTCAGGCCTGCAGGAAACACAGTCACATCGTCCATTTCATTTTATCTTCAGAAGTCCTCTAGTAGGGAGGAATGACCCCATTTTTTGAGATGAAAAAACTGAGGCTCAGAAAGATTAAGTTGATCTGACCCTGAAGTTGGGTGCTTTTTCCACTAGGTGCCACTCATTGCAGGGCAGAGTAGGTTGAAGAACTGAAGTTACTATTTGCAATGAAGGATTAAAACAAAAATTATCTCTCTGTATTGATTTATGTGTCTACTGCTAGGTCAATATTTGCTTTTGGGGAGTAGAGAAAATAATTTCTAGAAAAGCAGGAAGGAGAGTTAAAGGCAAACTCAATGTGAGAGGCAATCCATTACATTTTCTAAATGGACATGCAGGCAACTAATAACCCTCAAAGTGGCTGGCGCCCAGCTGCAGATGAGGCTGTTGCTGAAACCAACTGGTTCTCCCCTGGTACAGCTGTCCATCATCTGCCCCAAACAAAGACTTGGGCTTAAGTAGTCTCTTAGCATTTTATATTTGCAAAGTGCTCTGCCATTAATCGAATTCATTATTCCACATGACAACCTAAGTAGGTTGATAAAACCAAGATGTGAGAGGCTAAATGATTTATATAAGGTCACCCTTCTGGAAGGACTTTTGGGAAAAACCTGAGATTATGCAGTGGAAAACCCATAGGTCAACCCTGCTTTTGTGTTTCCTTCCTTATCTTTCTTTGGTTATAGTCTGTTAGAACACACCCAATATAGTATTTTTTTAGATATAATTCTTTTGATTCCACCCCATTTTGTTTCTGGATTTATGAAGCGTTCAAAGTGCCTAATGACAGAAAGTGTTCTCGCCTTAATTTCATATTTTACTCAATACAACTTTCAAAGTGCTTTTACTAAAAAACTAGCAAATGAAAAAATAACATTGGGTTGCAGATCCCAGTTCTGAGTTAGAAAGATTCAGCCTTCTCTTTTTTAAAAGGTGACTTTTGACTGTGATAGGAGACTTTTAACAGCCTGTAACCTTTTTTTGTGTGAGGAATCACAACTCTCCGCATTTGCTTAGATAACAAGGACTTGAGAACTTGCCAGGCCATTGACCTACCTTCTATTAAATCATGCTACTAGGGAGTACACGTACATAATTGCCTATGCCTCCCTTGTTCCTTGCCACATGTCCCTGAGGGTAACTAAGATATATTTCTACCCACTACATGATTCAAAGATCTGTGGGCCTTCAAGTGTACTGCAGGATGGACATTCTCAAAGGGTGATGGTGTGTGAATATCAGGCTTTCTGCATAGTGATCTTGCCTGGTGCTTTGTGAGTCAGACTGGTAAAGCACTCCTGGGAACTGGATCGATAGAGGGTCCATCAGCTTTGCACATAAATTAATTTATAACTTTTCTGATATCACCAAGTCCTTGGCAGAAGTGTGGGAGTGGAATTTTCTTGTAGAAATTTAACAAAAGCGAGGCTGAGTCTTTCCCTTCTCCTTTCCCTCTTAGTGAATATAGCTAACTTGAGATTAGAAGTACAGGTAACTTTTGGGGAGAGAGAGGGACTTAAGTATATTTACTTCCCCCTAGTTTTGATTTTCAGGATTATTAGTTAACTATTATCAGTATTTCAGAAATTACTAGGGTAAGTATGTCTGTGTTGTACATACATACTTTTTACTGGCATAAAATTGATTCCAAAATAATAAAATGCAGGTGATAAATAGATTTTTAACATTAAAAAATTTTATTTATTTATTTATTTTTTAAAGTTGGAGTCTTACTCTGTCGCCCAGACTGGAATGCAGTGGCTGCTCCCGGCCACCGCAGCGTGACCTGCTGGGCTCCAGCGATCCTTCCGCCTCAGCCTTCCGAGTAGCTGGATACAGGCGCGTGCTACCATGCCCGGCTAATTTTTTATTTATTGTAGAGATGAGGTCTCACCAAGTTGCCCAGGTGGGTCTCGAACCCGCGGGCTCAGGCAATCCACTCACCTCAGCCTCCCAAGGCGCGGGATTACAGGCTGAGCTACCGAGCCCGGCTAAAAAATTTATTGATGGGAGGGTGGGAAGGGATGGAGGGATGAAAAATAGGGTACAATGTGCACAGGTGGGGGTGGTGGGTACACTTAAAGTCCAGATTTCTTCACTGCTATCCAGTGCATCCATGTAAGCAAAAACTATTTGTTTCCCCTATGAAATAGAAAAAGAATTTCTTGGAGATAACATCTTTGCTTTTGTTTATTATGTCATGAGATGGGGGAGAATCTGTACTATAGGCCTTTATTGATATTGTTTTAACTTTGTGTCTTTTTCAGTATATGATTTGGTGAGCTCAGTAACTACGTTAGCATACCTCAAATTACTAGCACGCTCTCAAATTGCTTTGTAGGAGGACAGGGGGGAGACAGGGTAAAAGTGGGAGGCATTTACAGAACAGCTACACTGACCACAGTATAATTTCTTCTTTTGAAGGAGCAATGTTGGGAGGCTTTAATTTTCAGGTTACTGATGGCTCGAACTTTGCACCTCGGCAAATTATTAGCATCACAGCTCGAGTTCTGATTATTCGCTTAGAAGTAAACGGAGGACTGAGCATCTTTCCAGGTAAGATTTTAACCCAAATATTTCGATTAAAGTGTTTTCTTGTTTATTTAGAAAGCTTCTCCTTTGGTATAAAGTATCATCTTTTACTGTAGAATGATACCAAAGTCGCAGAAATAATTCTCTTTCTGAGGGAGTTTAACAAAAGTAGAGCTGGATCTTCCATAACCCTTCTCTTTCCTCTTTTGTCTTCTTCAAAGAGGGCATTCTGATGAATGGTGACCAGTGAGAGATATTACTGAAGCGGCTGTCTTTATAAGGTCCATGCACACTTTTTTCCTGCTATGCCCTTAGGTTTCAGATTTCTAAGGTGATTTAAAGAAGCAAGGAGAGCCAGGCTGTGCAGCAACCATCTTGTTTTACTTTCTGGGGATTTTCTTATTTTGAATATTAAAAACCTGGGCACCAGGGGACTGCTGGGGATTTCTGAGTGCTCACTTGAGGGCCCCGAAGTCTCTGGACTGCTATTTGCCAAAAATCTTAGCCCCGCTGAAGTGAAAGAGCTAGGTGAATATATCTGACCCAACACCCTCATTGAAGGGGTGAGGAAATGTTTGCTCAAGGGCAGGGGTAATAAAAAAGGAAAAGCAAAGTTGAATTGATTTTTTTGAAAAAGCACTGAGGTGAACAGCACAGGAAACAATACATTTCAACATGCCCTGAATGTTGAAGAAAGAAAAATGCCAAAAGCAGCCCTGTGCATTGGGACTTGTTTAAATGATACACATTACCATAAACAGAATAATTTTATTAAATATCATCATACTAGTCAGTTGTCCTCAACCACTGGGAAACTTTTAAAAATACTAGTGCCTGGGTCTCTCATTGTACCAGTTGAATGAGAGTCTCTGGAATGGGGCCTGGAATCATTTTTTTTTTTTTTTTAAGTCCAAGGGATTCTAAAGTAGAAACAGGACTGAACCCATGGGGCCAGACACTGTGCTAGTCCTTTAACCCAACTTCATGAGGTAGATTATGTATTCTTAGGAAACTGGCAGGGTTTTTGACTTATAGAGAATGTAACCTGGCCGTGCAACCAATAAATGGTGGAGAAAACTCTCATACTTCTATAGCTGACATAAAGAAAAATTACTTTTTGTTTGCAACCTAAAAAAAAATAAAACCCAACTATTTTTAGGAGAAATTTTCAAATTTTTAGTTGCCTTAAGCATTTGAGCTCATGAAAAGAAACCTTTTCAAAATTCAGCAAAAGATATGTTAAACAAGATTCTTCTATTCTAAAGCCTATTTCCTGTTCTGTAACTTTTTTTCTGAGAATAAATGTGATGCTTACACCAAATTTTTTCAAGGCAATTAGGATGCCATTTAGTGTTTTTAAATAAACAAACTACACCTTAGAAATCTGAAAAATATGATAATCCATAAAAAAAATTCAAAATCAGGATAAATCTGTTTTCTGCAAAAGAATAAATACCTTTCATTTATTCTGGCTAAACTGATTCGAGTTTAATAATTGAAGACAGTTATATTAAAAGAGAGACAACCACTATAGTTTAGAAACTTTTGCGTTTCTGGCACCTGTTTTCGTGAATATTAGCTTGGCAGGAAAAATATACTAAAGTGGCCAAAATTTCCTTGTCACTTTTGTAGGATTATGCAAAACATATAGTTTTTATAGCTCCCTGTTTTAATCTGCTCACAGCTCTGAGTAACTACCTCCCTTCCCTTTCCAACATGCCCTGCCTCTTTTGTGTCCAAGAACCTCCCACGGGAGGCTCTGTTATCCTCAAATTACAAAGTGAGTGGCTCCTTATGACAAGCTCTGCTTGTCACATTAGCTCTGTGGGTATCCTTGGTTTCTTTGTTGCCCTCTCTCTCCACACTGTGACTTGCTGCCTGCTCCAGCTATTGGCCAGTAGGAAGGAAGATGGGTTTTCACATGTATTCCCATTAGGTGGCTCTTACATTTGATGAAATATCAACTTGGGTGGGCATGACAGTGAGAACTGTGGAATCACAGGTTCTAGAGTTTGGATGGACATCAGAGGTCATCTGTTCCCATTGTTCTCAGCGTTTTTCCCACCCTAACATCCCTAAGTAGTGACCCATTCTGCTCCATATCAGAATTCCCTGGTGTGAGTTGTTCTGATGGCCAAGTCATGTCATCCTCTTTTCAGGGACCCAGCTGAGCCTTGCTCAGCCTGGCTTCTGCAGCAGTCACTGCAAAGTTGTTGGTCCCTGCCACTGTGAGGCCTCATGGTGATGATGACAGATGCCCCACCCTTCCTCTTGCCCCAGGCCCCCTGTTAGGTCTTTCTGGGGGAAAAGAGGTCCACCGTGCACCACCTCAGGGTGTGATCAAACATGTCAGTTGTTGAATTGGTTGACCTATATATTCCAAATCTATATGTTCCAAAATATCAGGGAAAACCTATTCCTTTTTATAGAACTATCAATTGTTTAGAACTATGATAGGAGTAGAAAATATATTTTTATTATAGGTTGGACATTTGGATACTGTTGATATTTGGGGTATTTATATATATTTTTTTCTACAGATGAAGTCTTGCTATGTTGCCCAGGCTGGACTAGAACTCCTGGCCTCAAGAAATTCTCCCACCTTGGCCTCCCAAAGTGTTGGGATTACAGGTGCAAATCACCAAATGTGGCCAGTACTTTGTGTTTTTAAAGAGTCTTATATTTCTTGTCACAAGGATTTAGATGAAATAATATATATAAAAGTGGGTTTTGGTCATCCCCATTTGACAGATAAAAAATATGGAAGCTTGGGAAGATTCAAGGTCATGCAACTAATAGGAGTCATAAATCCCAAGACTGAGTGCCAACTTTGAACCCAGATCCTATGCTTGCATCAAGCAGCCCCTCTGCTGTAGGTGTGGGCCAGTGTTCTAGGGATGTCTCTGTTCTAGAATATTGGTTTCCTGAACAGAGCATCATGATTTATTTTCTCTCTTTCTCAATATTATCGATGGATTAACATGCACAATCAGGGAAATACACATAGCAACTTAGTAAGCAGCTACAATTGTGTAGAAATTGTGTGTACTTTAATCCCTTCGGTTGGGAAAATATTGCAACCTGGCATTAGTCAACAAATTTGTTGTCTTGTTTTGTTTTGACTCACATTGATCCCATACCAGCCGAACTTTCTCCGCCATTTCCTCTGACTTTGGTTATTTCTGCTTTGCCTTCCTTGTATACAAGTCTTAAAAAGTCGCCCTGCCTTGAGATTTGTAGAATTTGTATGATAAGTCAAAATAATTATTAGAATTCTTAGTATGGTGAATGTTTTAAAGTTAACCATGGCTTCAATGCTCTAAAAAATAATTTGAAATTTATTTTTTTACTCAGTTATTTTAAAGTAGAAAGGACTACATTTCTTTTTTTTTTTTTTCATTAATCAGTATTTTTTATTATGGTTTTGTGGGGTACAGTTAAGGGTTAGGTGTACAATTACGTTTCATTCAGGCACCCTGTTGATAAGAGGTGTTTTCCCATCCCCCGACAGATATTTGTTACTGTTAATCCCATCCCCTTCCCCCCCATAGTTTCCCAGTACCATCAGTCATTTTCTTATAGTATGCATTGGATGTTCAAGGTCCATTATATGAGTGAGAACATGTGATATTCGGATCTTTGTTTCTGTGAGAGGTCACTCAGTATTATAGACTCTAGTTCCATCCAGGTTGCAGCGAAATTCATGATTTTGTTCTTTTTTATGGCTGCGTAGTATTCCATCGTGTATATGTACCACATTTTTTTAATCCAGTCCTCTTTTGATGGGCAGCATGGTTGTTTCCAGGTTCTTGCTATTGTGAACAACGCTGCGATAAACATACGTGTGCAGGTATCTTTTTTATAGAGTGATTTGTGTTCTTCAGGGTATATTCCCAGTAGGGGGATTGCAGGGTCATATGGAAGGTCAATTTTTAGAGCTTTTAGGGATCGCCACACTGCTTTCCACAGAGGTTGCACTAGTTTACACTCCCACCAACAGTGTAGAA
Source organism: Carlito syrichta (assembly GCF_000164805.1). Lineage (NCBI taxonomy): Eukaryota > Metazoa > Chordata > Mammalia > Primates > Tarsiidae > Carlito > Carlito syrichta. Next base: position 114,667 of record NW_007233055.1, read on the forward strand.
GTGTTCCCTTTTCACCACACCCTCTCCAGCAGCTGTTATTTTTTGAGTTGTTGATAATTGCCATTCTGACTGGAGTTAGGTGGTATCTCAGTGTGGTTTTGATTTGCATCTCCCTGATGATTAGTGAGGTTGAGCATTTCTTCATGTGTTTGTTGGCTGCTCGAATGTCTTCTTTTGTGAAGTGTCTGTTCATATCTTTTGCCCATTTTATAATGGGGTTGTTTGTTTTCTTCTTTTCAGTACGTTTCAGTTCCTTGTAGATCCAGGATGTTAAGCCTTTGTCAGACCTAGAGTTGGCAAAGACTTTTTCCCAGTCTGTAGGCTGTCTCCCTGCTCTCTTGATGGTTTCTTTGGCTTTGCAGAAGCTTGTCAGTTTAATAAGGTCCCATTTGTCTATCTTCTCTCTTAAGTCCTGTGGGTTTCGGGTTTTGTACAGGAATTGGATGCCAATTCCGATTTCCATGAGAGTATT
>NW_007233056.1:0-29477 GCF_000164805.1 Carlito syrichta
AGAGAATATGAAGATTGACCAAATATGGCTTGAACACTTGGATGAATACTGTCACCATTTACTGAAATAAAGAACATAATAAGAGAAGAAATAGACTTTAAGTCAAAAACTGTCACAAAAGACAAAGAACATTATATAATGATAAAATGGTAGGCCGGGCACAGTGGCTCACACCTGTAATCCCAGCACTTTGAGAGGCCAAGGTGGGAAGATTCCTTGAGCCCAGGAGTTTGACACCAGCCTGGGCAATATAGTAAGACTTTGTCTCTACGAAAAAATAAAATAAAATAATTAGCTAGGCATAGTGGCAAGTGCCTGTAGTCCCAGCTACTTGCGAAACTGAGATAGAAGGATCACCTGAGTCCTGGAGGCCAAGGCTACAGTTAGTCATGATCTGTGCCACTGCAATCAAGCCTGGGCAGAATGAGACTCTGACTAAAAAAAAAAAACCAAAAATGTCAACACAGAAAAAGATACAACAATTATAAGCATATGCATCCAACATCAGAGCACCTAAGTATATAAAGTAAATTTTAACAACTAAAAGGAGAAACAGACAGCTATACAATAACAGTTAAGAGAATTTAATAACCCACATGTAATAACTGGTAGAATATCCAGACAGAACATCAACAAGGAAACAGAGGTCTTGAACAATTCTGTAGAACAAATGAAGCTAACAGACATATACAGAACATTCTACCCAACAGCAGCAGAATACACAGTCTTCTCAAGTGCACACAGAACTTTCTCCAGGATTGATCACAAGTAAGATTACAAAACAAGCCTTAACAAATTTAAGAAGAGAGAAATCATACCAAGTATCCTTCCTGACCAGACCACAAAAGAACAAAACCAGGAAACAATAACAGAAGGCAAACTGGAAAATGCACAAATATGTGAAAATTACACAGCATAATCTTGAACAACCACTGAGTCAAAGAAACCAAAAAGGAAATCAGAAAATACTGCAAGACAAACACACAAAAAAAACATAGTATAATAAAACTAAGAAAAAGCAGTAGAAAGGAGTTTATTGTGATAACTACATTCAAAGAAAGACTTCAAATAAACACTAACTTTACATCTCAAGTAGCTAAAAAAAAGAGTAACAAACTAAGCCCAAAGCTAGCAGAAAAAAGAAAATAAAGATTATCAGAACAAAAATAAGTGAAAAAAAAAAAAATCAACAGAATCAAGAGTTGGGTTTTTTTAAAAAAGATAAACAAAATGGAAAAACTCTTAGCAAGTTTATGAAAGAGAGAAGACTAAAAGTCAGAAATGAAAAAAGAGACATGATAACTGCTGTCACAGAAATAGAAAGGATCATGAGAGATTACTATGAATAAGTATACACCAACAAACAGAATAACCTGGAAGAATGACTAAACTCCTAGAAATGAACAACTTACTAAGAACAAATATGAAGAAATAGAAAATCTGAAAATACCTATAACTGGGGGTGGGGAGGAAGGAGGGGAAGATGAAGAATTACTCTGTTTAATCACTACACACTGCATATACGAGAGGGGACCCAAAAAAAATGGAATAATATTTTAGAGACCACGCCCTTGTAGTATACTCAGAATTTGGTCCTCCAGATCAAACAACCAAAGTTTTTATCTGCAAGTTTGAGACTATTGTGTATCATGATTTACAGAAGAAACGTCCCGAGTTGTGGCAAACAGGTAATCAGTTCTTTCACCATGACAATTCATCTGCCTATACACCATATTGAGTTTCAGCAGTTTTTGACCAAAAATGGCATGATCCTCGAACCTCACCCTTCCTAGTCATCCAATCTCACCCCAAATGATTTTTTGTTTGTTTGTTTCCCCAGATGAAAAAGTCCTCAAAAGGAAACATCTTGCTGATGAGATGAAATAAAAAGCAGTAGAAGCACTAAAATGCATCAAAATTGATGATCTCAAAAACTATTTTGAGCAATAGAAAAAGTGTCTTGATTGGTGTATTGCATCAAACAGAGAATGTCTTGAAGGTGACTTAAGTTTAAATATGTAAGAATAATACACATTTTTAAATCAATAAACTACAGGTCAGGTTTTTTGGGGTCCCCACTTGCATATGCATCAAAATACCATGCACCATCCCAAAATATGCATAACTATGACATATCTATTTTAAAATATAAAAAAGTGTAATGCTGGCATAAAAGTAGACACATAGACCAATGGAACAGAATAGGGAGCCCAGAAATAAACGCATGCATGTACAATCAAGTGATCTTCAGCAAGAGTGCCAAGAATACATAATGAGGAAAGAACAGTCTCTCTTCAACAAACGGTGATGGGAAAATGGATAACCACATGCAAAATAATGAATTGGACCCTTATCTTATACCATACACAAGAATCGGTTCAAAATGGATTAGAGACTTAAACATAAGACCTAAACCTCTAGAACTCCTAAACGAACACAGAGAGAAAGCTTGACACTGGTCTTAGCAATGATTTCATTAACATGACCCCAAAAGCACACACAACAAAAACAAAAATAACAAGTGGAACGACATCAAACTAAAAAGGTTCTGTACAGCAAAGGAAGCAACACAGTGAAAAGGCAACCTACAGAACTGGAAAAAATATTTCCAAACCATGTACCTAAAACTATTTACAAACCATATATTTGATAAGATATATCTCCAAAATAAAGAACTCCTACAACTCATTAGCAAGCAAACAAGCAACCCAATTTTTAAAATGAGCTAAGGACAAGTGGGACCTCATCAAACTGAAAAGCTTCTGCAAAGCAAAAAACATCATCAAGAGAGCAGGGAAACAGCCCACAGAATGGGAGAAAGTATTTGCCAACTGTACATCTAACAAAGGCCTAACATCTAGCACTTACAAGGAACTCAAACATGCTAAAATGAAAAAAACAGCAACTCTATTAAAAATAGGCAAGGCCAGGTGTGGTGGCTCGTGTCTATAATCCCAGTACTTTGGGAGGTCGAGGCAAGAGGACTCCCTGAGCCCACAGGTTTGAGACGAGCCCGGGCAACTTGGCAAGACCTCATCTCTATGATAAATCAAAAAATTAGCTGGATGTAGAGGCGTGTGCCTATAGTCCCAGCTACTTAGAAGGTTGAGGTAGAAGGATAGCCTAAGCCTAGTAGGTCAAGTCTGAGGTGGCCATGAGTGTGCCAGTACACTCCAGCCTGGGCGACACAGTGAGACTCCAACTCAAAAAAAAAAAAAAAAAGCAGGCAAAAGATATGACTAGACACTTCTCAGAAGAAGACATATGAGCAGCCAACAGATATGTGGAAAAAATGCTCAGCCTCACTAGTCATCAAAGAAATGCAAATTAAAACCACATTGACATGCCACCTAACTCCAGGCAACAGATGCTAGAGAGGAATCAGGGAAAAGGGAACGTTTCTACACTGTTGGTGGGAGTGTAAACTAGTACAACCTCTGTGGAAAACGATGTGGCAATTCCTAAAAGATCTAAAACTTGACCTTCCACACAACGCAGCAATCCTCCTTCTGAGAATATACCTGGAGGAACTCAAATCACTCTATAAAAAAGACACCTGCACAAGCATGTTTATTGCAGCATTATTCACAATAGCAAAAACATGGAACCAACCATGCTGCCCATTGAAAGTGGATTGGATTTTAAAAATGTGGTACATATACATGAAAGAATATTATGCAGCCTTAAATAAGGACAAAATTATGAACTTCACAGCAACTTGGATGGATTTAGAACCTATAATACTCAGTGATCTATCATAGAAACAAAGATCCGAGAACCACATGTACTCACTCATAAGTAGACCCTGAACATTTATCATAATACTAAAAGAAAGGTATTGGCAATAGTAGGACACTGCCAGGGGAGGGAGAAGAGGGCACATGACATCAATAAGCATACCTAATCTCAAACCAGGCAAAGTGGGGACCAAAGGAAGGCCCAAACTTTACCTGTAAGATGACCACTTATGTACCTAACCCTGAGTTGTACCCCACACCTTTAAAATAAAAAATATACATAAAATTTCAAAAAAGTTAACATGGATTAAGGACTAAAATAGACATTTCTCTCAAGAAGACATACAAAAAATGCCCAATGTCATTAATTATCAGGGAAATGCAAATCAAAACCACAATATCACCTCACACGTTTAGAATGGCTATATTAAAAAAAAAAAGGTAAGTGTTGGCAAGGATGTGGAGAAATTGGAACACTTGCATTCTTTTGGAATGCAAACTGGTATAGCCACTATGGAAAACAGTATGGAGGTTTCCCAAGAAGCTAAAAATAGAACTACCATATATGATCCAGCAATCCTATTTCTGGGCATTTATCTAAAGGAACTGAAATCAGGATCTCAAAGAGACATTAACACTCCTGTGTTCATTGTAGCACTATTAACAATAGTCAATATGTTGAAGCAACCTAAATGTCCACGGACAGGTGAATAGAAAATGAAAATGTGGAGAAGGAAGTATGCAACAACATAAATAAACCTGGAGAACATTATGCTAAGTGAAATAAGCCAGTTACAGAAAGACAAATACTGCATGATTCCCTTATAAGAGGTATCTAAAATAGGCAAATTCATAGAATCAAAAGTGAAATAATGGCTGAGAAGAAAGGAAATGGATAATTACTAATCAATGGACATAAAGTTCAGTTAAGCAAGATTACCACGTTCTAGAGATTTGCTGTATAATACTGTATAGTCAACAATTTTTCAGTGTATAATACAAGTCTTAAAAGGATAGATACTATATTAAGTGTTCTCACCACAATAAAATGTCCTGCAGAAATATTTGAGAGTAATCAGCATAATGGAGTATCTCAAAAAGAGAATCATTGAAAGGAACCTGTATATAAAAGACTTGCTCCTTAAGAGGATAAAAGTGGAAGGTAAGAGCAGCAGGATAACAAGGAGAATGGATTGGCTCCACAGAAGGCAAGCATTTAAACAGCAAAGAAAAAGGCTTCACCCAACACTGCCCAGAGGTTAAAAATGAGATTCAGACTAATATCCAGTCTAACGGTTTTGACAATTAAGGAACTGGTAACCTCAATTTTCTCACTGAAACAGAATATAAAATAGGACTCAATAAATATTGGTTGGCAAGCTAGCTGACTGAATTACGTGGAAAACCAGCCATCATTACATTAAAAATCAAACATTGGCAAAGGGGACACTGAAAAAGATACAGGACTGAGATAAATTAAGCAAGCTGAAAGACTAAAGGTCACTGCGTTCTTTCTAATGACACTACCTTACACAATCATCCTCCTTTCTCTTCCTCCTACTTCTAGTCCCTCAACAGGACTTACTAGTTGAAACTCAATTTTTTTTCTAATTCATCCATATCTCTCCTTTCCTTGTTTAAGTAATCTCTGAACTCATCCATATGACTTCAATAACTTCAACTGGTCTCCCAGACTCCAGGTTTGCTCCTCTCAAAACCCCACCACGTCATTAAATCTATCCTAATAAGGATGATACCTTATTACCACCTTGCTTAAAACTCTTTAACTGCCATCATCAACAACTGATTTTTTGTAAGATTGTTCTTTATTAGGAATCCAGGTAAATCCTAACAAGAGTAATTTAGTGAAGAGATTGAGCAGATGAAAATCCAGCCTATCTTCATCCTATTATCACTTCTACCAGAGTATTCGGAGCAAGCTTTCATTTGAAGTTTCATCTGCTAAAACCTAAAAACAACAGTCCATATAAGCCCAAATTATTTTTCACAATACATAAGGTATTACATCACCTAAGCCCTTTCTATCTCTCCAACTTCCTCTCTCTCTCTCTCTCTCTCTCTCTCTAGCAGTATAGGGCTACTTACAACTCATGATTTTCCATGCCTTCATGCCTTTACTCATGATTTCTGTTAGCCTACAATGTCCTTGTTCCAGCTCCCTATCCCCAACCCTGTCCTATCTTCACTGAGGTAACTCTCCTTGTCCTTCAAGGCTCTATTCAAATATCATCTCTACTGGAGTGCCTTTCCCAGCCTTCCAGAATCAGATATCCACATAATAGCACATAGCTTCTTTCCATATACTTATGACATATTGAAATTATCTGGTTCCTAGAGAATGAGAGCTCTTTCTCATCTCTGGATATAATATGTTTACCAGATGTTTAACAAATATTTATTGAACTGATTTTTTTTGGCCAAATTATTAGATATTCTACACAGCACTCACTGCTGCTCATAAGAATCCAGAAAACTGAAAGTAAAAATAGACCAATCTTTACTAAGACTGTACTTCAAGATTAGATCACTTTTGTTCAGTTTTTCATGTTCATACTGATGTTAAGAGCAAGTTTCATGAAACAAATGAGACTTCCTCAGCAACAGTTTATCTCAGAAATGGGTCATTTTCTGTGCCTAATCATGCAAAAGATTTCCTTCTTTCTTTTCTTCCTCCCTCCCTCCCTCTCTCCCTCCCTCCCTCCCTCCCTTCCTTCCTTCCTTGTCTGGAGTACAATAGCATGCTCACAGCTTACTGCAGCCTCAACCTCCCAGGCTCAGGAAATATTTCCACCTCAGTTTTCTGAGTAGCTGGGACATCAGGTGCACACCACCATGCCTGCCAATTTTTTTTTTTTGAGAGATGAGGTTTTGCTATGTTGCCTAGGCTGATCTTGAACTCCTGGCCTTAAGTGAGCCTCCTGCCTCAGCCTCCCAAAGTGCTGGGATTACAGATGTGAGTCACCAGGCCCAGCTGACATTTTCTTTTCTTCTTTGGTACAACTCTAATATTTTTTAAACAGAGACACTGACTTCAACATTCACAGAGACAGTGAAGTCAAGTTGTTCCCTCAGGTTAGTAAAAAAGACATCATCCATGTAAGTAGGCCCATGCTCCACAAAATACTCATGGTTCACTCTACCCTACCCAACGATACCATAGTTATTAATATATGCTAATGATACTATCCTAAAAAGTGTGGTCTCAAGTCTATATGTTTATGTCAGTACCAAACTCCCAGGTAAGCGTCACTAAAAAGTATAATGCTCTGCATAGAATGACGGATTAGTAAATGATAATGAATTCCTCAACAAACCATTTAGTTATAACATATTTGAGGGTTAATTATTAATACAGTAAAAATAAAAATAAAAGCAGTCCTAATAATCTCATTGTAACATGCATGAAATAAAATACGTTTTATTCTATCATTATAAAGTTCTCAAATAACTAGAAATTCCTACTTTAAAATAATACACCAATCTAGAATTAGATTATTCTTTCATTGCAACTCTCAATATTATCTCCTAGCTTAAAACTATGGATGAAAAAAAAGCACTCAATTGAAAGAAACAACCTTCCATTACTGAAATCAATAGGGTTAATGCAACAAGTTACCTATGCATATCTATTTTGAATGTATTGTCTGATGTACCCAGAGAAGGCTACTTTCTGGGCAAGGAGAGTAACGTTTGTGGCATACTGATACTCTCAGAAATCAGATATCTTTCTAAGAAAACCAGGTTTGGTATGAATGGAATGAGATGTAGTATCAATTTCTTGAGAGCATTATAGCAGGAAAGAAGTGTCTAAATGAAGCACTGTAAGACTATAAAGAGGAAGAGTCTTTTAAATACAATGAAAATGCATGTTACAAGATCTGAATATATTTGTATCATTTTTACTAACAATTACAAATTTCTGATAAAGTACCTCCAAAGTAATTACCTCTGCTTTCCCCCAAAACTAGGAAGCCAAGCTTTACTAAAGAAACAATAGCTAAATTGTAAAAACTTAGACAACTGCATCTCTGCATGCATACAATTCTTTTTCCTTTCTAGAATACATTTTAATAATGAATTTTAAATCCCAAGATATTTCGAAACAAATTTCAACATTAGCACAACTAAAACAAACCAAAATTGCTTTTATATGTAGCAATATTACTAGTTCAGTATAATAAAGGTAACTAAAGAGAAATAAGTTAAGCTTAGCTTACTAATGTGTTCTATTTTAATCATTCATTTTAGTTTCTGATAAATAGTGTCTTTCTTTTATCTCCCACTTGGAAGCTCCATCAATATCTCTCTGGGTTTTCCCCTCCTTCAGATGGGAAAGAAATTAATGTCCCAGGGTAAAAATGAACCTCCATTATTCTGTGACCACTGTCCAAATGCTAATTACCAGAAAATTAAACAGACAGGAAAAACTAGCATTAACAACCACTTACCTTGGATCCACTGCCTTAAGAAAGAATAGTCTAACAATGCTGTCGATGGTTTTTTGCCACAATAGCATGTGCCTACCTATCTACATGCTTATAGAGCAGTTCTGGTCTAAATTTCAGCTAAATTATTTGTAAATGTAACTGGTTTTAAAGGAAGGTAACTTTATTTAAAGTATCATGTGCAAACATTTGTTTCTAAAACAAAAGAAGATACTTAGCAACGAACCAGCTTTAACTTATTTTTCTGAATAACATCTTTGTTTTCCTTTTGGTATATCTCCATTTTCTTTTTGGTATTGTCCAAATCCACATTGTTGGTCAAGTTGAAAACTGCATCCGAAAGAAAAAAAATGATATGAAAACATTTCTAATATGAATCTTGAGTAGATTATAAAAACTATAATATTTACCACAATGACTTACTTATCAGGTTGTCTTTTTGTTTGTTTTTTTTGAGTTGGAGTCTCACTCTGTCACCCAGGCTGGAGTGCAGTGGCATACTCACAGCCACCCAGCTTCAGGCTGCTAGGTTCCAGCGATCCTTTCACCTCAGTCTTCCAAGTAGCCGGGACTACAGGCATGCGCTACCAGGCCCAGCTAATTTTTGATTTATCGTAGAGAGGAGGTCTCGCCAAGTTGCCAGGGTTGGTCTCAACCCGTGGGCTCAGGCAAGCCACTCGCCTCAGCCTCGCAAAGTGCTGGGATTACAGGCTGAGCCACTGAGCCTGGCCAGTTGTCATTTTTTACAGTTCTATTTGTGACCTTTTAACCTGTTACCTATATTAGAGACTAGTTCTAGTTACAGAAATTATGTCTTATGAGCCAAATATAAGGACAGACTATCTGACTATTGCACAGAATATCTAAATATCAAGATCACTCCAGAAAACCTAAGATTTGTGTTTGCCATAATCAAGTTAAATTTGATTTCTATAGTCTTCACTCTAACTTTAAAAGCATACAAAATATTGTTTAAATTATTTCAATAACAAGAGTAAGAGTAAGTCTGGTATCTACGACAATGGTGAGACTCAATACTGAAAAGAATCTGTGCTTCAGAAAGAGAAACATAATTCCCAAAAGAATTATTAAAAATCATATATTTGTTTAATATATATAAAAACAGGTTTTATTCACATTTCAATTGTCTCCAACATGACTAGGCACAAGCTTGAATTATTTCCCATGTAGTCTAGATCTAGAAAAGTATGAAATAAAAAAGAGTTGAAACTTGAGGAAAAGGATAAACTGGAACCAAAAACCAGACTAAAATAATTTAAGAGAAGTCACTGAGACATGTTTGGACACTGCTAAATTTTCAGTGAATTAGAATTCTCCTTTTCAACTCAAAATAATTTGACCAATTTAAATTTGAATTATAAATGCCACACTCCCTTCTAATTTTACATATATAAATCAAAAGGTCACTATAATACTCTGAACAACAAAACCCTCTTTTGGTATATATAAACTCATATGGAAGAATCCATATCGTAAGACTCTCTTATTCTGTAATTCAATTCAGGCCTCCCTCAGCTTCCCTTGTCATCTTTCTCCATCCATTTTTAGCCCTTCCATTCCTTCTCCAATAACTTACCACTGCTTCTGGCTTTTTATCCCACAAATAGGATGGCTCTACCCTAAATAACTGCTCTACCCTCTGAATTTCTACAGACTCCTTCCCCCATCTCACTCTTCTTTACCTAATAACCACCTCAAATAGTTCCTAGACTTCTGAATTGTAGAAGCTTATAAGAGTTGAAAAGTAATAATGGAGAACCAACAAAGAACTGCCTATTTTGCTGAATAAGGCCATCAAACAGACTCAAAAGACCAATTTGTTCTATAATTCCATTTTTACCTTCTCAAAAGGTCAACTTATTTCTTTTTATTTATTTATTTTTGAATTGGAATCTCACTCTGTCGCCCAGGCTGGAGTGCAGTGGCATGCTCAAAGCCACCCCAACATCAACCTGCTGGGCTCAGGTGATCCTACACTTCAGCCTTCCAAGTAGCTGGAACTCTAGGCGCCCGCTACCACACCCAACTTTTTCTTTATAGTAGAGACAAGGTCTTGCCAAGTTGCCCCGGTTGGTCTTGAACAGGTAGGCTCAGGCAATCTACTCGCCTTAACTTCCCAAAGTGCTGGAATTACAGGCTGAGCCACCAAGCCTGGACTGATTCATCTTTATTATCACTCCTACTACTTCTACTACATTCCTATTAGAATGGCAAAAACCCAACCACAGTGCAAAATGCTGGCAAGGATTGGGAACAACAGAAATTGTCATTCACTGCTGGTGGGAATGCAAAGCAGTATAGCCACTTTGTTAACAGGTAGTTTCTTACAAAAGTAAATATACTGTACTATACAATCCCAAAATCAAGCTCCTAGATATTTACTCAAATGAGTCAAAAACTTATGTTCACACAAAAACCTATATGCAAATGGTTAGTTTGAATTATTTATTCATAATTACCAAAACAGAAACAACCAGGCTATCCTTCAATAGATCCGAACAATAGAATATTATTCAGTGCTAAAAAGAAAGGAGCTATAAAGCCAAGTAAGACATGGAGTAGCCTAAAATGCATATTACTAAGTGAAAAGAAGTCACCCTGAAAAGGCTACATACTGAATGATATTCTGGAAAAGTTAAAACCACAAAAAAAGTAAAAAAAAAAATTTTAAAAAACCAGTAGTTTCCAGGGTTTAGGGAGGGATGAATAAGCAAAGCAGAATAATTTTTAGGGCAGTGAAAAGACTCTGGAGGATACTCTAACAGTAGATGCATGCCATTATATATTTGTAAAAACCCATAAAATGTACAGTACCAAAAAGTGAATCCTAATGTAAACTATGAACTTTAAGTGATAATGACATGCCATTGTAGGTTCACTGATTGTAACAATGAACTGCTCTGATGCAAGATGTTGCTAGTGGGAAAGGCTGTGCATGTGTGGGGAAGGAGCTCTATGGGAACTCACTATACTTTCTGCTCAGTTTTACTGCCACTCTAAAACTGCTCTAAAAAATAAAGTCTAACAAAAAAAGCAACTTCTGATAAGAGCTCAAGAAACATTTGATTTATCACAGAAGGAAAAAAATACAAACATTTATAATTAGTTTTATAATTACAGATTCAATTAAACCTTTATAATTACAGACTTAAACATGGCAAAGTAGGAAGAGTCAAAACTACAGGAACAAATAATCTTGGTTCTTTATCAATATGAATCTTCTGAAAAGTATCAGTAATCAAATTGATATCCTATGTGGAATTCTACTAGTGTGTTTAAAGCAGTGCAGAAAACACTACTATTTATTAGCAAGCTAGATGGTTTACTACTGATTTAACTTATTTTAACTTTCCATTAAATGTTTATTATGCCTATTAAAAACTATGATAAATTATAATAAAAGTAAAATAATTTATTTCATATTTTAATTTAGAAAGCAGAGGTAATAGCAACATAATGGATACAAATCATAATCATAGATAATACAAACCTCTTCCTTTAAAAAAAAAAAGAACCATAAAAGTGATTTGCTATATTTAAAACTTTTCAGATGAAGCAAGCCTCATTCATGCTACAATGAATTAGATTGGTATAATAGCCTTAAAGAAAAAGGAATAGAAGCTAATCTTCTATAACAATCATTTGGCCCTTTATCTGCTTAATGGTGTAGATCAGCTGTTGACCTGCCTTTAGTCAAGTATTAAAAGCAAACAGAAAAACAATTGTATTTTTGGAAAGATTTAATGTTATTTAAGAACAATTTTGAAGTATTTTTGACATTCAGAATTTAGAACGAAGCCCTTAGGACTTTCTCACCCTTTTAAAGTAAGTATTTTCTACACCAAAAGAACAATCTGTTTATTATGAAACTAAGAACACACCTTTGAAATAACTTCTGAGGCCATAAGAAACAAGAATTTTTATGTATAAATTGTCATAACCACAGAAAGAAAAGAGCCTACTGTTAATAAGAAAGTTCATCTTGATGATATGTGCCCCTTCTATTGTTTTGGGGTTTTGTTTTTGTTTTTGAGTTATGGTGAGACCCAGGCTGGAGTACAGTGTCACAGTCACAGCTCACTACAACCTTGACCTCTTAGATGATCCTTCCCCCTTAGCCTCTGAGTAGCTGGGACTACAAGCACACGCCACCAAGCCCAGCTAATTTTTTTATCATTTGTAGAAGCGAGGTCTTGCTCTGTTGCCTAAGCTGGTCTCTAACTCCTGGGCCCAATCCTCCCACCTCAGTCTCCCAACGTGCTGGGATTACAGGCATGAGCCACCATATCTGACTGTACTGCAAACTTTTTATGCCATTATTCAAAATTATAATTTTTTAATTTTTATATTTGTGATGTTCAAAGAATTCATAATGAAATTTAAATAACAAAATTTCAATCCCCAACTTACGAATCCTCAAACACTGGCCCTCTGGGGTACCCCACTAACTCTAGTTCTCTCACTCTAGACTTAAACATCTTTAAAAGTTCTTCTATCTTTAAGATCAAAATCAAACTTCTTTAATATTCTTCAAAATATTCTTCAAAATGGCCCAACCTATCTTTTGTTCCTCTCATCTCTGACTATTCCACAGAACCCCATGTTCTATATTGAGAGTGAGAAAAATTCATGTTTAAAGTTTGGTTCCATCATTTATTAGCAATGTGATCTTTGGCACAATACTTAAAGCTTTCTGTGTCTCCCAGATGCAAAATAGGAATAAAAATGCCTGCCTCTTAGAACTTTAAAAATTATATGAGAAAATGTGCATACAGCTGAGTCTGGTACTTAGCAGGTGTATATTAAACTAACATTTGGGAGGACACAACATCAATTTTTTAAAAACAACTAATGTTTTTACCACTTTTCATTAACACAAATAGCCAAGACAGATATCACAAATGTCTAAGTAATCATCTTTAAAGGATGAATAAAACACAAAGTTGAAAGCTACTGAGATAAGATTTCAAAAAGAAGTGTTATTTATACGATGAAAAGCAGAACAATGCCACACAACTAAGTGGAGGAGCCACACCCTAACAAAACTTAAAAGGTCTAAAACTAAAGTCTTTACCTCAGCTCTCATGTCTGCATACTCCCCACCCAACAAAAGAAAACAATAAAAAAGACTGTCTAAACCGGGCTCGGTGACTCAGCCTGTAACCCCGCGCCTTTGGGAGGCTGAGGTGAGTGGATTGCCTGAGCCCATGGGTTCGAGACCCGCCTGGACAACTTGGCGAGACCTCATCTCTACAATAAATAAAAATGAGCCAGGCAAGGTAGTGCTCTCCTGTAGTTGCAGCTAGTTGGAAGGCTGAGTAGAAGGATCGTCGGAGCCCAGCAGGTTGAGGTTGCGGTGGCCGGGAGCGGCCACTGCACTCCAGTCTGGGCGACGAGTGAGACTAACAACTCAAAAAAAAATAAAAAATAAAAGACTGTCTATTTTCCAGCTTTTATTACCTTGACTAACACCATATACCTGCTCACAGTCAGGTCATAATGTTGTAATTCATCCTTCCTACCCTCTCTAATTCAGTCACATAAATATACTCCATCTCTAAAACATCCCCTCTGTCCTCACTGTTACTATCCACTCCAAGCGCTCATTATTTCTCATCTAAATTACTGTAATAGCCCCTTAAAAAATGGTTTCCCAGCCTTAAGGATCTCCTCTTAGCTACAGAATAAAATCTTAACCTGACAGCCTAGTTTTAAAACCCTCCTTTTTTAATGTAAATTTTTATTTTTAATTGAACAAAATAATTGTTTATATCTATGGTGTACAATGTAGTGTTTAGATATATATATACATTGTGGTGCTACATCTAGCTACTTAACATATTCATCACCTGACACATTTATTGTTTTTGCAATGAGAACATTTAAAATCTATTTTTTAACAATTTTGAAGTATTTATAGTTAATATTATAATTCACTATGGTCACCATGCTATGCAATAGATCTCAAAAACTTATTCTTCCTGTTTCACTGAAATTTTTTAACTTTTGGTCACAATCTCCCCATTCCCCACACACCACTCAACTTCACAGCCTCTGGTAACTTCCATTCTACCCTCTAATTCTCTAAATTCAACTTCTTTAGATTGCACATATAAATGGGACCATGCCATATTTATCTTTTTGTTACTGACTCAGTTCACTTAGCATAATGTTCTCCAGGTTCATCCATGTTGTTGTACATTACAGAATTACCTTCTTTTTTAAGGATGCAAAGTATCCCATTTTGTATATATACCACATTTTTTTAATCCATTCATCCATTGATGGACACTTAGGTTGATACCATATCTTGGTTAATGGGAATAATGCTAAAATAAACATGGTAGCGCAGGTATCTCTTCAACACACTGATCTCAATGCTTTTGGATATATACCCAGAAGTAAGATTACTGAATCATATGGTAATTCTGTTTTTAATATTTTAGGATCCTCCATAATGGCTGTACTAATTTACATTCCCACCAGTGGTGTACAAGAGCTCCCTTTTCTCAAGGTCCTCACCAACACTTATCTTTTGTCTTTTTGATAATAGCCATTCTAATAGATGTGAAGTGATATTTCATGGTAATTTTAATTTGCATTTCCCTGACGATTAACGATGTTGAGCACTGCATATGTCTTTGGCCATTTTTATGTACTATTTTGAGAAATGTCTATTCAGTTCCTTTGTCCATTTTTTAATCAGGTTGTTTTCTTGCTATTGAGTTGTCTGGGTTCCTTAAATATTTTAGAAATAAACCCCTTATCAGATGTATGGTTTGCAAATATTTTCTCTTACTCTGTGGGTTATGTGTTAACTCTGTTGTTTCCTTTGTTGTGAAGAAGCATATTAGCTTGATACAATTCCATTTGCCTATTTTTGCTTTTTTTTGAGCAGGGCGCAATAGCTCACACTTTTGTTGCCTAGGTACTAAGCCCTCCTTAACTCAGGTCCAACTTGTTTCAGGCTTCATTTTTAGTCATTTCCCATGTTCTATCTACCTGAAATAAGCTTCCTGCTCATTTCTTCAACATGCTCAACATCTTTGTATTCTCTCTGTTCCTTTTCTATTGCTACAAATGTTTTCATCCCCTTTCTACCTGGTAAACTCCTACATCTTTTAAGATCAAATTCACATCATCTTGTCTATGAACTTCATCAAACTATACCTCTACTTCCCAATGCTAAATTAATTGATTTCTTATCTGTATTCCCACAGGATTTTATAAATGCCTATAAGAATTATCACATTAAATTATAATTATTAGTTAACATAATTACTGCTTTATAGTCTGAGCTTGTTGAAGGACAATATCATATATACGCAGCAGAAAAGCAGTTTACATATAACAAAAAATATTTGTTGAACTGAAGTTCAGAAAATAAACTATAAATCCGTGAGGTCAGTTCCCCCAAATCATCAATATCTTTAAATAAGGTAGAACCATTCTATTAATCAACATGATCAGGATTTATAGTTGACTACTTAGAGAACCCTGTTAAAGAATGGAAACACATACACATATTTACTTAATTTTATTATTATTTTTAAGACAGGATCTCACTCTGTCACCCAGGCTAGATAGAGTACAGTGTCACAAGACAATTAAGTACAGGTTGGTTAATAGTTTCCACACACTGCAACTTAAACTACTGGACTCCAGTGATCCTCCTGCCTCAGCCCCATGTTTGCCACTATGCCCAGCTAATTTTTTAAATGTTTTATAAAGACATGGTCTTACTATGTTGCCTAGGCTGGTCTCGAACTCCCAGGCTCAGGTGATTCTCTCACCTCAGTCACCCAAATTGCTAAGATTATAGATGTGAGCCATCACTCCAGCTTCTCTCTCTCTCTCTCTTTCTCTCTCTCTCTCTCTTTAAATACTTCAACAAAAAACATAAATAGTAAGTATACAGTCATTAAGCATAACTTCATGACATACACCCAAATTCTAGTCTTTAACTGAAGTTTTGTTTCTTTCCTATACAGGTCATAACTGTCATCTATAATGTTCAATTCCTATTTTTTTTTTAGGTAAATAAATAACTTGAATAGAATCCTGGATTTTTGTAATTTTCCCCAACTTTATATGCTAATTAAATTGCATAATTATATAAATAAATTAAATAAACTAAATAAATTACATAACTACTATTACAACTGGCATTAGAAAGTTTGGTTATTGAAATTAATAACTTGGTGTATAACTGAACTGGTAAGAGTACAGAGGTGTCTTCAAGGGCACCTTCAACAGCATTCATCATGCATACATTATGCTTTGACTATCAGTTGGTACATTTTAAGGAAGGACTGAAGAATGTCAGTTACTCCAATGAGACAATTAAGTGGAGGTTAGTTGATAGAGTTTCCACATACTGCATCTGAAGACAGTTCTTCATGAATATACATAATAACAATCACTTTCAAATTAAATGCTCCAGGCCAGTTTCTTTATCTGATAAAGAAAGCATTACATATTGTATAACCCTAATATCCAGTCTTGCTCTTGGTTGTGGATCCTAGTTCCTTCATCTGGATATGAACCTGATTTAACCTATGGGCCCCAGGTTGTCCATATCTTCAAACTAATTTATCTCAGAGCAAGTGTATGTGTGTGTGTGTGTGTGTGTGTGTGTGTGTGTGTGTGTGTGTGTGTGTGTGTGTGTGTGTATTTAAATCATAGCTCAATTAGAACCTTATCATAGAATCAAGATTCCCCTGTAGTTCATCTCTTACCAATACCTTCTTTGCCCATCAGTTTCTTTTAGTTGTCCTGACTACTTGAAATTATGACTATGTATTCAACTTGCCCTGCAATACCTATAATCAATTTTCCCTTTATTGTCCAACCAGAATTTTCACTAATCACATTACCTTTAGAATATATGTAAACTGCTTTTCTTCCTAATAGCCATCTAACTGCTTGTCCTATACTTAATATGTATGTATAACAAGATTTCTATATACCTGCTTAATTGCCCAGTTCTTGTAGATTTCTCTCTGGTTTATCTTCTCAGTCTATATCCTAACTTTTCCACTTTGCCTTGTCATTCCCAATTCTACCATCTTTTCAGCCAAAATTCATAGTCACTCACTCAGGGTTGCTAAGATTACATCAAAGTGCAATGAAAGGTAGTGGCTCTACAGCACCAAAAGCTTTCTGAAAAAACCTTAAATTACGTTCTGTACACGTGGCATAGCAAATGAACTTACACATTTTAGAAAAGTTTAGATAACAGCTGAGATAAAAAAATTTTCTGAATTTTTCTCAGTAAAGAAATGAAGGGTATTAGTATTTTCTCAGATATTTAAATTTTCTCAAAATTTACCTTCTAAAAAATGATCAATTATATTATAATCATATTGTAATAAGAAATATTGAATATAGTTAGCTATCAAGTTTGAGAGAATTTTAAAATAATTGTTTGATCTTCATAGTTTCATTCTAATTTTTACAGTCTATAATTCACATCATTTCCAAACCTGCACTTAGTAATAAATGTGGCAATTTTTAAAAATCAGCATTCTCTAAAATCAATGTACAACTTCCAGACTTAACTTCTCTGAAATGTTAAGAAAACCAAAACAATATTTTTTCTTGACAAAAAACATCCTTTTGTCTAATAAGAAAAAAAGGTACAAAGTTTACTCTAACTTGATTAACAGAATGCTACTTCAACAGTCAACTGCTTCAAAATATTTCAAACTACTATATCCATGGAAGCATAAATGATGATAAACAACATAATGGCTTTAGTCACCATGAATGAAGTTAATAGAATTTTTTTTTTTTTTGAGTCAGAGTCTTACTCTGTCACCCAGGTTGGAGTACAGTGGCACGCTCACGCTACTGCAGCCTCAATCTGCTGGGCTCAGGAGATCCTTCAGCCTCAGCCTTCCAAGTAGCTGGAACTACAAGCACATAACCAGCTAATTTTTTTATTTATTGTAGAGATAAGGTCTTGCCAAGTTACAATCCTCTTGCTTCTGCCTCCCAAAGTGCTAGGATTACAGGCATGAGCCATCATGCCTCACCAGAAATACTACTTTTAAAAGATCATGGCCTGGCTCGGTGGCTCAGCCTGTAATCCCAGCACTTTGGGAGGCCGAGGAGAGTGGATTGCCTGAGTCTGCAAGTTCGAGACCAGCCCAGACAACTTGGCGAGGGCTCATCTCTACAATAAATGTAAAAATTAGCCAGTCGTGATAGCGTGTGCCTGTAGTTCCGGCTACTTGGAAGGCTGAGGCGGAAGGATTGCCAGAGCCCAGCAGGTCAACACTAGGGTGGCCATGAGTGTGCCACTGCACTCCAGCCTAGGCAATGGAGTGAGACTCCAACTCAAAAAAAGAAAAAAAGATCAGAATACACTTTTCGTTCATTAAAACTATTCTAATACATTATCAACATATAGATCAATATTAGATGTACAGATATATATCTGGCCTTCCTCCAGCTACAAAGTGTTACTACCTCCATTAATCATATTTTTCCAAAGATAAAATATTACTTAAGTATGCCTTCAACTTGACAAACATGAGTCAAGTGCAAAAGAAAGTAATTAGGTAATATCAGCTATCACAGCAAAATCCGTTAGAGGTTTTTATGTGATATGTTCCACTAGGTATCTAAATGATAAAATCACACAGTTGCATAGACAAGCACATCAAATTAAAAACATACCAATTTCTTCCACTTCTTCCAAGAAGTCATTATATTCTCTTAGACTAGGAAAGTCTTCTTCCCGCTTATTGTATCTTTAAGACAAGGAAAAAAAATTAATATACTACACATCATTGATTTTAGTATTATCTCACTGGTTTGTTTGTTATTACCAAATTCATATACAACACATAGAAAAGGATTGCTGACTGTGTAAAACACTTTTCTTGACACCAGGTTTGTATAACTAGACTAAAAATGTAATTCATTAATTCTTAATACTATAGGGAATACAATCTGGAGAGAATGGTATGACATAAAAAATCCCTGTAAGATTTATGAGAAGGAGAAATTAGGAGCTTGAAGGATTGGGAAATGAGCTTAAACAAAGTACATCATTGGAAATTATGATAATGTTTACTTCTAATAACTAGATTCACAAATTTTTTTAAAAATTCAAGAAACTCCTCCATTTTTCATGACAGTTATAGTCTAAAGAATGCTGTGAAGAATTTAAAAACTGCAAAGAACTAACATTGAAAAATCAGAAAATAAGAGATTACCTCCTAAAAGTAATATATATAATAAAAGAGCCACTGGGGCATTGATAAAGCATTACTGGTTGGGTACCTAGAAAGATGCTGTTAAAACATTGTGACCTAGGTTAAAATGTATACCACCAGAAAAAAAGAAACTAAATAAACATATTAATTATTTTATATAGGAAACACTCTTCTGAACATCGGAGTAGGCAATGAATTCTTAATGAAGTTCCCAAAAGCAAATGCTACAAAAGCTAAGATAGACAGGTGGGACCTTATCACACTGAAAAGCTTTTGCACAGCAAAAGAAACTATCAAGAGAGTAAAGAGGCAACCCACAGAATGGGAAAAAATATTTGCAAATTATGCATCTGACAAAGGCCTAAATCCAGGATCTACAAGGAACTCAAACAAAGTGAAAGGAAAAAAAACCAAACAACCCCATTAAAAAGTGGGCAAAGGGCATGAACAGACATGTCTCAAAAGATGACATACATACAGTCAACAAACACATGAAAAAATCCTCAACCTCACTAATCATCAGAGAAATGCAAATCAAAACTACAATGAGATACCACCTAACTCCGGTAAGGATGGCTATCATTAATAAGTTAAAAAACAACAAGGGCTGGCATGGCTGCAGAGGAAAGGAAACACTTCTCCACTGTTGCTGGAAAAATAAGCCAGTTAAACCTCTATGGAAAGCAGTGTGACAATTTCTAAAATAACTAAAAATTGATCTTCCATATGATCCAGCAATCCCTCTCCCGAGAATATACCCAAAGGAACATAAATAAATCTACAAAAAAGTCACCTATACACACATATTTATATCACATTATTCACAATAGCAAAAACATGGAACCAACCCTATTGCCCACTGAAAGTGAAATGAATTTTTTAAATGTTGTACATATACACAATGAAGTATTACGCAGCCTTAAAAAAAAAAAAAAAATCATGGCCTGTATAGAAAATTGGATGCAGTTGGAGACCATGATACTAAGTGAACTATCATAGAAATGAAGAACTGAATACCACATGTTCTCACTCCTAAGAGGGCCCTGAACAATAGTCACATTAGCACAAGGGTGGGATTGGCAGTTGCTGGGCACTGCTAGGGGAGGGAAGGAAGAGGAGAGTGGGGAACACATGACAATACAAAGGGTACCTGGTCCACTACCAGGGGGAGTGAGGGCCAGCTGGAAGCCCAACCTTCACCTGCATGCAGGCTACTTATGTAGTAAATTCTCATTTGTACCCCACAACTCTATAATAAATAACTAATATTTTAAAGAGTATATTAAAATATATATATATCATTTTAATTTAATAAACAATAAGGTTTGTATAATAAAAGAATAAATCAAATGAAACCAAAAACTACTAAAAATCATAAAAAGCAAAACCCAGGTTATAAATGAAAAAGACAGATTAAAAATATAAATGGGGGCCAGAATCAGTGGCTCAGCCTGTAATCCCAGCACTTTGGGAGGCCAAGACAAGTGGATTGCCTGAGCCCCCGAGGTCAAGACCAGTCAGGGTAACTTGACGAGACCGCATCTCTACAATAAATCAAAAATTAGCTGGGCATGGTAGCATATGGTTGTAGTTCCCACTACTTGGAAGGTTGAGGCGACATATTCCCGGAGCCCAGCAGGTGGATGCTGGGGTGGCTGTGAGTGTGCCACTACACTCTAGCCTAGGCGACAGAGTGAGACTCCAACTCAAAAAAAAAATTTTATATATAAATATAAAAAATTTATATATATATAAATGGGTACATACATATGTGTGTATGTATATATATACACACATATATTCACAGTATATCTATATATGTATGTGTGTATATATACACACATTCATACATACCAAACTAAATTATAACTAACACATGATTTCCTCTAATAGCCTTCAAACCTCAACTTAATGTTTCCTACTTAGTCCTTACTTGCCATCATTGACCCCACCAATACTATCACTAATTTCATAGCACTTCTCTCAATTTATAATAACATACTTGTTCTGTCTGCCTGTTCTACCATCTATCATTTTGCTGCCCTATGCTATTACACCGTAAGTCTCATGAGGATAGAGTCCACAACCGTTTTACTCATCATTTCAAACCAGCTGCCTAACATGAAAAACACAGTGCTTGCACACAGCAGGTACTCAATACCTGTATACTGCTTAAGTTAAAGAACAAACACAAATGAATAAATAAACAGTGAAGACATCAATCAGGAGACTCTTCTTTAACAAAAGTATTACTCAGTTCTCTAAGAACTTAATAGATAAATTTAGTTATTAACTTGCCAATTTGTCCATATTTTCACCATCAAATAATGTTATCAATTATTTAAATCTCTGTTAAAGTCTTCTTTGTTGACTAAATTATTCAAGCAATCATACTTACATCTTTAGCACTTTTTTCCGAATCTCAACCTCCTTGTCAACAGTGGGATCTTCAAAGAGTTGTACCCTGAAGTTGCTCTTTCTAAGTGGAGTGCCACACTCAGGACAGTTTCCAGCACCTCTTACAAACAGTAAATCCACACAGTTTTCACACCTGTAAATAGAGAATTAAAACATAACATTTAAGCTAATGTTCAAATTTACAAATCTAAATCACTAACCCCACGGGAGAAGGTAAGTGAGACATGAAAACTAGTCATTGCTATTTACAATCTTACCAGAAAGCCATTTAGAATATGTTCATTTTCATTTGGAGATTACTTTTCAAACATAGTTATTTCAAACGATTTTAGTTTAGTTTTGGAAATTAAACAAATTTATAAATTAAAATAAATTGAGTGAGGGGCTAAGAAGAATCAGAATAGCAGGACAGGGAGAAGTCAAAGAGCATTAAAAGTGTACGGCCTTGGCAAGAGAAGAGAAGTCTCTGCCAGGGGCCTGCACATCAAAGAGTCCTGCATACCCCAAGCACTAAAACAGATTTTTTTTTTCTTTCCTTGTAATGAAGTTTTTTGAAAATTCAGTAACCAACTGAGAAAATGAGAATTACGAGAGAGGTCCTAGCTGAATGAGGCCTCACAGGACAAAGGACAAAGAACTTAGTGCTCTAGTATGTGTGGAGAAGGAAAACATCAACATGGCTTCACTACGAGAAATCCTAGAAAGCGTGGCTGCTTATAAAAGCTTTACTCAGTTAGAGTTGGCTGCTTCAAATCAAAGTGATTGCCTCAACAAACTAGGTTTCCCAGATACCTGCATCCTCTTTCTACTCTCTTCTAGGTAGTGCAATGTTGAAAAGAGCTTAAAACTTCCTGGAAGTCTTGAGTTGCAAAAGCAAGAAGCTGGAAAGGTGAACCTCTGTGTAACCGGATTCCCAGGGACATGATGGGATCAGTTTGTATACTGTTTTAGATTAATCTAAGCATCAACCAACAATCCCTGCCCTACCCCAACACATCCATACTACCACTCAGGCTGTCAGGTAAAAACACTGGAGAGGAGGAGAGAGCAGGTCCTTTAGCTTCTGGATCTTGAGGGTGTAGTTTGCTGAGAACTCAAGCTAGGTCAAGGAAGTAGTTTGATTTTTGACTTTTAAATATTAAATATTCAAACATTTTTAGCCCTACATTTGTAATATTGTTCAACTCCATGTGTGTTAGTGCCACATAATCCTAAGCACTCCTTTTTAAAATCAATAACTAAAATTATCTTATTTATTTCTTTGTGTTGTTGTTGTGTCCCCCACTAGGACACACAGTATATTTATTCCATGAAGACAGAATTTGCCCTATCTTGTTCTCTATCTCCAGGGCCTTACAATAAATAATCATAAATAAACAAAGGGGAAAAGATAAGTTCTAGTGAATATAGAAAAGTTGATTTTTTTCCAAGTACGTATTATAACTTATGGTATAAGCTAAATGAGAAAAGTAAAAAGGAAAATAAAAAGTATTATGGTTATTAGTAAAATACTAACATTGATCTTTGTATATTTCTATCTTAATAGTATCATCAAAAACAATAATGCCAAAAATCACAATGTCATTATAAAGATCAACAAAAACCCAGAAAAACCACTTTGGGCTTAGGAAGTTTACAAGTGGTGCATTTGCACTTATCTTTTGGATTAGAAGAAATTAAATCCTATTACAGAAGTTGAAAACAGGCACACTTTATAACTGCACCAGCCAAAGATATTTATAAGCATGCAGTTATCCAAAAAATTCAAAATTATACAGCCACATATAATAGTCTATATCTCAAGGTCTTGGAATTTTGGCTTAGTCAATAGTTCAGTTAGCAAGGTAATATAGAACATTAAAATTTCTGAGTCATATTGCATATTAGACATAATATATTATTTGCTTCCAAAGTCAGCTGTACATCTCTACTTTTCAAAATCTACCTGAACAGAATATATTTAGATATCATAATCCAACGATATGTTGCCTACAAGAAACTTACCTCATTCATTAAGATATATATACTGGAAGTAAAGGACTGGAAAAAATATTTCATACAAATGGAGACTAAAAGTGAACATGAGTAGCTACACTTACATCAGATAAAACAGACTTTAAATCAAAAACAGTAAAAAAAAAAAAAAAAAAAAAGACAAAGATCATTATAGTAATAAAGGGATCAATTCACCAACAGGATATAATAATCCTAAATATATATGCACCCAACATCAGAGCACCCAAATTCACAAAACAAATATTATAGGACTAAAGAAAGAGACAGACAGCAATACAATGCAATACAATAATAGTGGGAAACTGTAACACCCCACTCACAGCACTAGACAGATCATCAAGACAGAAAATTAACAAAGAAACATTAGACTCAAATTGGCCTTTAAGCTGGGCTCAGTGGCTCAGCCTGTAATCCCGCGCTTTGGGAGGCTGAAGTGACTGGATTGCCTGAGCCCACGGGTTCAGGACCTGCCTGAGCAGCGACACCTCATCTCTACAATAAATCAAAAAATCAGCTGGGTGTGGTAATGCATGCCTATAATTCTGGCTACTTAGAAGGCTGAGGCGGAAGGATCGCCGGAGCCCAGCAGGTCGAGGCTGCGGTGGCCGGGAGCGGCCACTGCACTCCAGTCTGGGCGACAGAGTGAGACTCCAACTCAAAAAAAAACTGGCCTTTAGATCAAAATGGACTTAACAGACATTGGCAGAACAAGCTAAGCAACTACAGAATATACATTCTTTTCATAAGTACATGGGACATGCTCTAAGATATACAACATTAGGCCATAAAACAAGACAATGTTCTTTTAAAATAAAAATCATATCAAATAACCTCTCATACCACAGTGAAATAAAGCTAAAAATTAATACCAAGAGGAATTTTGGAAACTACACAAATACACAGAAATTAAACAGCACGCTGTTGAAGATGGAAGCTTATAACATTAAATGCCTAAGTCCAAAGAGTAGAAAGTTTACAAATTAACAACCTAATACTACACCTCAAGAAACTGGAAAAAAAACAAACCAAACCCAAAGTTAGCAGAAAAAAAAAGGAAACATCAGAGCAGAACTAAATGGAACAGAGAGTAAAAATAACAAGATAAAGGATCAATGAAACAAAAAGATAGTTCTTCAAAAAGATAAATAAAATTGATAAAACACTGGTTAGATTAATCAAGAAAAGTCAGGAGATCTAATTAAAGACAATCAGAAACAAAAGAGGAGACATTACAACTATACCACAGAAATACAAAAGATCATCAGACTATTATGAATAACAATAAACTCACAAACTAGAAAACATAGAGAACATGGATAAACTCCTGGAAACACACAACTTCCTGAGATTGGACCATAAAGAAATAGAACTCATAAACAGACCAGTAAAGAGTAGCAATATGGAATCAGTAATAAATATAAAAATTAAAAATTGTTTTAAACTCCCAAAAACAACAATAAAAGAGCCTAGGATCAGATAGATTCACAAAGTCTACCAAATATACAAAGAAGAACTTAACACTCAATCCTCATAAAACTGTTCCAAAAAAAAAACCAAGGAGGAGGAAATTCTCCCTAACTCATTCTGTGAGGCCAGTATCATTCTGATACCAAGAAAACCCCAAAACAAAACCAAAAATAAAATAAAAGAAAACTACAGAACAATATCCTTGATGAAAACAGACATACAAATCCTTTAAAAAAATACTAGGAAATCGAATCCAACAGCACATCAAGAATAACACATCATGAACAGGTTTTATCCCAGGGATACAAAGATGTTTCAACATACTCAAATCAAAAATGTGATACATCACACAAATGGAATTAAGGGCAAAAACCATATGATCATTTTAACAGATGCAGATGAAGCATTTGATAAAATTCAGCATCTCTTCATTTTTTTTTTTTTTTTGAGTTGGAGTCTCACTCGGTCGCCCAGACTAGAGTGCAGTGGCCGCTCCCGGCCACCGCAGCCTCAACCTGCTAGGCTCCGGCGATCCTTCCGCCTCAGCCTTCCAAGTAGCTGGAACTACAGGCGTGCGCTACCATACCCGGCTAATTTTATTTTTTTATTTTTTTATTGTAGAGATGAGGTCTCGCCAAGTTGCCCAGGTGGGTCTCGAACCCGCGGGCTCAGGCAATCCACTTACCTCAGCCTCCCAAAGGCACGGGATTACAGGCTGAGCCACGGAGCCCGGCTCAGCATCTCTTCATGATAAAAATTCTCAACAAACTAGACACAGAAGGAACATACGTCAACATAATAAAGGACATATATGACAAGCCCACTGCCAACATTATATGTAATGAAGAAAATTTGAAAGCATTCCCTTTAAGAACTAGAATAAGAAAATGATGTCCACTTTCACAACTCTTATTCAACATAGTACTAGAAGTCCTCACCAGAGGAATCAGGCAAGAGAAAAAAAAATAAAAGAAACTAAATTGTAAGAGAGGAAGTCAGATTATCCCTGCTTGCCAATAATATTATCTTCCACCTAGAAAACCCTAAAGACTCCACCAAAAAACTCTTAGATTTCATAAATAAATCCAGTAATGTTTCAAGATACAAAATTAATGCACAGAAATGCAAATTAAAATCACAACCATTTCTATATACCAATAATGATCTAGCCGAGGATTAAATCAAGAAAGCAATCTCATTCACAATAGCTACCAAGAAAAAAACCTATAAATATATTTAACAAAGGAGATGAAAGATCTGTATACAGAAAACTACAAAATTCGAATAAATCATAGATGACACAAACAAGTGGAAAAACATGAATTGAAAGAATCAATTTTGATAAAATGACCATACTGTCTAAAGCAAGCTACAGATTTAATACAATTGTTATTAAATTACCAAGCTCATTTTCACAGAACTAAAAAAATGAAAAAAAATTCTAAAAGTCATATGGAACCAAAAAAGAGCCTGAATACCCAAAGCAATCCTAAGCAAAAAGAACAAAGCTGAAGGCACCACATTACCAGACTTTAAATTATACTACAAGCCTATAGTAACCAAAAAAGTATGGTACTGGTATAAAAATAAACATATTGTCAATGGAAGAGAACAAAAAATAAGGCCACATACCTAAAGCCAACTGATCTTCGACAAAATCAACTAAAATATACATTGAGGATATCGTATTCAATAAATAGTGCTGAAAAAATTAGATGCAGAAGAATGAAACTGGACACATATCTCTTATCACATACAAAAATTAACTCAAGATCAATTAAAGACTTACATGTAAGAACTGAAACTATAAAAAAATCCTGTAACAAAACCTAGAAAAAACTCTTCTGGACACTGGCCTAGGCAAATAATTTATGACTAAGTCTTCAAAAGCAAATAGAACAAAAATAGATACATGGAAATTGATTAAACTAAGAAATTTCTGCATAGCAAAAGAAATAACAGAGTAAACAGACAAACTACAGAATGGGAAAAAATATTTGTAATCTGCCCAGGTGGGTCATCTCTACAATAAATCAAAAAAATCAGCCAGGCGTGGTAGCGCATCCCTGTAATTCTGGCTACTTGGAAGGCTGAGGCGGAAGGATTGCTGGAGCCCAGCAGGTCGAGGTTGCGGTGGCCGGGAGCGGCCACTGCACTCCAGTCTGGGTGACAGAGTGAGACTCCAACTCAAAAAAAAAAAAATTAGTAATCTACACATCAGATAAAGGGCTAACATTCAGAATCTACAAGGAACTCAAACAACTCAACAAATATAACAACAACAAAAATAACCTCATTAAAAAGTGGGCAAGAGACATGAACAGATATTTTTCAAAAGAAAATATACAGGCAGTCAACAAACATGAAAAAATACTCGACATCACTAATCTTCAGAGAAATGCAAATTAAAATGACATTGGGATACCATCTTATACCAGTCAGAATGACTCCTATTAAAAAGTCTAAAAACAACAGATGTTCGTGAGGATACAGAGAAAAGGTAACACTTATACACTGTTAGTGGGAATATAAATTAGTACACCCTTTATGGCAAACAGTATGGATATTTCTTAGAGAATTTAAAAGTAGAAATACCACTCAATCCATCAATCCCACTACTGGACATATACCCAAAGAGAAAAAAATTATTATATCTTTCATATAAAGATACCTGCACTCATATGTTTATCACAGCACTGTTTACAATAGCAAAGATACGGAATCAACCTAGTGTCCATCATGGAGAACTGGATAAAGAAAATGTAGTATACACAGTCACCATGGAAT
Source organism: Carlito syrichta (assembly GCF_000164805.1). NCBI lineage: Eukaryota > Metazoa > Chordata > Mammalia > Primates > Tarsiidae > Carlito > Carlito syrichta. The sequence goes on from NW_007233056.1 coordinate 28,138, forward strand.
ACTACTCAGCCACACACACACACAAAAGAATTAAATCACATCTTTCACAGCAACATGGATAAATGTGGAAAGAAAGTTAAATATAATATTTTCTCACTTATAAGTGGGAACAAATAATAGGTACACACAAATACACATAGTGAAATAACAGACATTGGAGACTAAGAAGGTGGGAGTGGGGTAAGGGTTGAAAGATTACCTACTGGGTGTTAGTGTTCACTATTCAGGTGATAGTACACTAAAAGCCTAGACTTCACTGAGACACGTTATATGCATGAAAGATATCTACACTTGTACTCCCTAAATATGTAGAAATAAACAAATAAAATATAAGGGAAAATAAATAAAATCTGCCTTACATCATAAAATGTAAATAGTATTAAAGAATTTGATAAATAGTAAATAGTAAATAGTATTAAAGAATTTTGTATAGGAAAATAGTATTATTTTCCTATACAAAATCTGCCCTCTCTGATTTTAATTGTTAAAATAATATTCCTTCAAGTTTAGAAAAAAAAGAAAATAAAGAGAAAAAGCTAAAAATTCTATTTCATATTATTCTCTCTCACTTCCCATAGGCAATATACTCTTTTGAGTTTAGCGTTTATGTAGCCACATGATTTTCTACATATTTACAAAATATATACATGAAAACTAGTCATATAACAAAAAGAACAGGGTGGGTGTAGCATCTCCTGCCTGTAGTCCCAGCACTTTGGGAGGCTGTAATGGGTGGACTGCATGAACCTAGGAATATGAGACCAGTCTGGGCAACATAGCGAGACCTCATCTCTACAAAAAATTTTAAAAATTAACCAGGCATGGTGGTATGCTCCTATAGTCCCAGCTACAGAAAAGGCTGAGGCCGGCGGACCACTTGAACCCAAGATTTCGAGGCTTCCAGGAGCTGTGACTGTCCCACTGCACTCTGGCCTCAGCGACAAAGCAAAACCTTGACTCAAAAAAATTAAAAATAAATAAATAATAGAAGAAGAAGAAGTTAAAAATTACTAGTTCATTTTATCTGGCAACAGAGCAACCAAACCAGCAGTGTGTGGGTAATCTTTTGCCTCCAAGAGTGCTAGGAATTTTTTCAAACAAAAATCTTATATTCTGCAAAACACAGAAAAAGTTGCTGGAAAAGATCAAATCTTCAGTCATTATCCATTCCCAAAAAGTTGTTATGGCTTTTCTTTCATTTTTAAAAACCAGAATGGTGTTCATAATCTTTTTTCTCTCTGAATGACTTATTTTTAGCAGATTTTATTTTCTTTGATAAAGACTATTTACTACATATATACCCTTGTCAAAATTTTTTTTTTTTTTTTTTGAGTTGGAGT
>NW_007233056.1:29497-35688 GCF_000164805.1 Carlito syrichta
TCAGATGGGGGCACTTGGGAAGAATTTTAGAGGGGGATTCTGTCAGGGTGTGAGCAGGAGTCAACAAGTGGTGATGCAGCTCCTAGGGGTGCAGGGTAGCAATGCTGGGAGTCTCCAAGTCTGAAGAGCAAGCCAGAGAGGAGCCATTAAACCTGGGGAAAGCTGAGCTCATGCTTTTGGTGAAAAACACATAGATGGGAAGGAGCCAGTAAGGAAAGACGTGGTGTCCTGGCAGCGCTACACAAAGCCTGTATGCAAAGGGGCTGAAGCCAACGTGGCAGTGGCAGTGGCAGCTATTGGGGCCTAATATGCCCCTTCTCGCCCTTCCAGAGCAGGCATGTAAAGCCCCCAGATCTAGGAGCTGCCTCCTGATGACCCACCTACTCCCTAGACTTTTCTCTCTTCCAAAGGGCCCTCAGCAGCTTTTCCTAACCCCCACCCCAACCTCATCCTTTTTAGTCAAAATCTATTCCTCCTGCTTGAGGGAAAAAAGCACTTTTGGGGAACTCGGGGCAAGATAACATTAACAGGCAAGTGTTCTATGCCAGGTACTGTGCTAAAAGTTTTATTTGTTATTTTATTTTTTTTGAGTTGGAGTCTCACTCTGTTACCCAGACTGGAGTGCAGTGGCCGCTCCCGGCCACTGCAGCCTCGACCTGCTGGGCTCCAGTGATCCTTCCACCTCAGCCTTCCAAGTAGCCGGAATTACAGGTATGTGCTACCACGCCCGGCTGACTTTTTGATTTATTGTAGAGATGAGGTCTCGCTGCCCAGGCGAGGCAATCCACTCACCTCAGCCTCCCAAAGGCACGGGATTACAGGCTGAGCCACCGAGCCCGGCTGTAAAAATTTTTAATTGACTCATTTACTTTACTTTGTAAAGAGCAACTATAGTTCATGCAGAATTTCAACAATTATTAAAATAAATTAATGAACTTAGAAAAAGATAATTTGTCACAAACTCTATATTTTAGACCTTTTGTGAAGTAACCTAGTTTTTGTCAACACTTTCCATTCTTCTTTAGCTTCTTGATTTCTGGCAACTCAAAACAGAAGCCTATAGTTCTAAAAGATTTTTTTAAGATAATAACATCTGTTAAGGAACAACTGTATTTCTAAAATAAATTATTTCTTAAGCCCAAGTGTACTGAACTACAGGGTAGAAATTGGGCATAACTAAAAAATTTCCTCCCAATAGTGTGGCAGTCCCAAAATATGCTAACTTTTCTATATAAGCAAGTACTGATTGAAAACCCATCTCTTTGAACATTAAAACTTTAGGACCCTTAATTTGACTAAACCATTTGACAAAATCTTTGCCCTAACCGAGTCAGAGAAATTTTAGAAGTAGAAATGAAGTAAATGATCACTAAATTATCAACATCCAATAATGAATGTGTTTATGGATTCATGGAAAACACACGGAGAAATATCACCTGTTGCATCTTAGAAAAGGCAGCCAATTTACAAGTAGACTTTATTCCAATACTTTGTTACAAATTGGCTGTGTGGAACTCATTATACATTTTCTCAAAGAAACCATGTTATATGTAATGGTTAGGTTTTCAACTAGGTTAAACTGGTCTAAAGACAATGAGCAAATTATTAGACATTTTCTTATTTTTCTCTCCTTCCCAACCTCCACCATAAGTCAATGATATCAGCTTTCTAAAGGAATTTAAAAGGAGACACACACACACCCCTTTATATACATATATGTATATCCTAGATATATATACATATATACAATCCAAAAAAAAAAACCCTGAAATTATCTTTTGGAGGGTGGGCCCCTTGTAGTACTAGGTGAGTGCTCTAGGACCCCATGGGCATCAGTGTACCAGCTAGTTGTTAGGACAGGTTGCATTCAGCTTCAATGAAATTTTTTTTTTTCCTGGAGATTTTTTTCAGCACACTTCCCTATTTCATGATGAGTGATTTACAAGCCACCTGCACCTCCCTGAGTGTTCAGCAGCTTTTGACCAAAACAACAGCATAATCTCCATGCCCACCCTTCCTAGTCACCCAAACTCGCCCCAAGCAACTTTTATTTATATCTCCAGATGAGAAAAAGTCCTTAAAGGAAAACGTTCTGCTGATGTGTAAGAGGTAAAACAAAAACAGTAGAAGCACTAAAAGGCATCAAAACTGATGAGTTCAAAAACTGTTTTTGGCCACAAGATCATAAATGTAATTAAATACATCAACAGATGTAAAAACCACATGATTATATCATTAGATGCAAAAAAGCTTTTGATAAAATCCAGCACCCCTTCTTGAAAAAACCCTCAAACATCTAGGCATAGATGAAGCATACCTCAAAATAGCCAGAGCCATCTACAAGAAACCCACAGCCAACATACTGCTAAGCAGACAGAAATTAGAACAATTTCCCCTGAAAACCGGAACAAGACAAGGATGCCCGCTCTCACTTGTCCTGTTCCACATAGTATTGGAAGTCCTAGCTAGAGAAATCAGACAAGAGAAGGAAATCAGGGGTATCCAAATAGGAAAAGAGGAAGTTAAGTTATCCCTCTTTACAGACAACATGATTCTATTCCTTGAAAACCCAAGAGAATCTGTCAAAAACCTCCTTGCACTAATAAAAAATTTTGTCAAAGGCTCAGGGTATAAAACAAATGTGCAAAAGACAGTTGCATTCCTATACACCAACAATAAACAAACAGAAATCCAAATAAAAAACATAATCCCATTCACAATAGCCACAAAAAAATGAAATACCTTGGCATCTTCCTAACCAGAGAAGTGAAAGATCTTTACAATGAAAATTACAAAACACTGCTCAAAGAAATCAAAGATGACACAAATGGAAAAATATACCATGGTCATGGATTGGAATAATCAACATTGTTAAGATGTCCACCCTACCCAAGGCAATCTAGAGATTTAACCCAACACCCATTAAATTGCCAGCAGCATTCTTCTCAGACCTGGAAACGACACTACAGGAATTCATATGGACACAAAAATGACCACAAACAGCCAATCGTCAGCAAAAAAAAAAAAACACAGCAGAAGGTATCACATTTTCAGATTTTAAACTTTAATATCAAGCTACAATAATCAACAGCCTGGTATTGGTAAAAGAACAGGCACACAGATCAATCGAACAGGATAGAGATTCTGGAAGCAAAACCTCAATTTCCCAACCAACTCATCTTCAACAAAGTCTCCACCATCAATCACTGGGGAGAGGAGAACCTATTCAGTAAACAGTGCTGGGAAAACTGGCTGACAACATGCAGAAGATTAAAACAAGACCCCTAACCATCACCATACACAAAAGTCAATTCTAAATGGATCAAAGCCCTAAACACAAGGACCTTAGAAATAAGAACTTGTAAAAACTGTAAGAACCTTAAAAAATGCAGGATCCTTATGGAAATTGGAACTAGCAACCAATTCCTGGTCAAAACCCCAAGTGCCCATGCCATAATAGGTAAGATAAACAAGTGGGACCTCATCAAACTGACAAGTTGCAAAGCCAAAGAAAACCATCAAGAGAAAGGGGAGACAGCTCACACACTGGAAAAAAATATTTGCCAACTGTGTATGTAACAAAGGTCTAATATCAAGGATCTACAAGGAACTCATACATGCTGAAAAAAAACAGCCCCTTTGTGGGCAAAAGATATGAATAGACACTTCTCAAAAGAAGACATACAAGCAGCCAACAGATACATGAAAAAATGCTCAGTCTCACTACTCATCAAAGAAATGCAAATTAAAAACACACTGAGAAACCACCTAACTCCAGTCAGGATGGCCATCATCAAGAACTCAAATAACAACAGATGCTGGAGAGGATACAATGAAAAGGGAACACTTTTACACTGTTGGTTGGAGTGCAAACTAGTACAAACTGTGTGAAAAACAGTTTGGTGATTCCTAAAAGATCCAAAAATCAAACTCCCATACAACCCCGTAACCCCCACTACCAAGAATATATCTAGAGGAACTCAAATCACGCTATGAAAAAGATATATGCACATGTATGTTTATTGTAGCATTATTCACAATAGCAAAAACATGGAACCAACAGTGCTGCCCATCAAAAGAGGACGGGATAAAAAAAAAATATGGTGTGTATACACAATGGAATATTTCACAGTCATAAGGAAGGACAAAATTATGAACTTCACAGCAACTTGGATGGACTTAGAGGCTATAATACTGAGTGATCCATCTCAGAAACATTAAAGTATATACATTATCACTTATAAGCTGTCCTTGAACAACTATCATGATACTATAAGAAAGGGATTGGCAGTAGTGGGAAACTGCTAGGGGAGGGGGGACAGGATTGGCAGTAGTGGGAAACTGCCGGGGGTGGGGAGACAACTCATCAACAAGGTTAACTGCTTAAAGAACATTTGTATAACTAACCCCGATTTGTACCCCACATATTCAAAATTTTAAAAAAATTTTTTAACTGTTCTAGGGCAGTATAAAAGTATCCCAATAGGTATGTTGCATCAAACAGAGAGTACTTTGAAGGTTACTGGTCTAAAAATGTAATAATAAATATACAATTCTTATAATAAAGTTTATATATACATATATGTATAGATTTTTTTTTCATAGAGGTTTTGGTCTCCACAAGATAACCAATTGGAATCTCCATCTTAAAAAGGTTTGGGATTTTCTTAAACCTCAGGTATTTGCAATCACACACACACACAAAAATTCTGACCTCAAAACTCTAAATTAATCATTTTGATAGCAGCAATAATCTTAATAAAAGCGGATAATTCCCTATTTGTGAATTTCAAGCCAATCAGCCATCAGATCCAGTTAATTTTTTCTACCGTAATCATCTTTTATCTCAGCAACTAAAATAAGAATGCGCTCTCAATTTAAATCTTGATATGTTTGCTGTTACATTTCCTGATCAGTCCCTTCATATCTTTAGTTAAGTTCATCAGAACTACTTTCTGTCTAAAGGGGAATTCCAAATCTCTGTACTTAAAATCCTGAGGAAAAATATTTATAAACTATGCTACAAAGTATTTTGGAATAGGAAGCAAATAATTCACCCATAAAAAGAGAATTGGTGGTCTGAGAGCAGGTGGTAAAACATTATAAAGAGATAGCAGATTTTAGGGAGAAAAAAATTTCATCCTCAGAATTTAATAAGGGCTGGGCATGGTGCCTCACACCTGTAACCCTAAAGCTTTGTGGGGTCAAGGTGGCAGGATCACTTGAGAACAAGAGTTTGAGACCAGCCTGGGTGACATAGTAAAAATAAAACCTAATCTCTATCAAAAAAAAAAAAACTGCTTTATTTAGCCAGGCTGGGCATGGTGCCTCACACCTGTGATCCTAGCACTCTGGCAGGCTGAGGCAGGAGGACTGCTTGAGTCCAGGAGTTCGAGATCAGCCAAGGCAACATAGTGAGACCTCATCTCTACAAAAAAAATCAAAACAGGCACAGTGGCACACACCTGTACTCCCAGCTACTTGGGAGGCTGAGGTGGAAGAATCACCCGAACCCAGGAGGTAGAGGCTATGGTGAGCCATGATCATGCCACTGCACTCCAGCCTGGGCAACAGAGCAAGACCTCCAACTCAAAAAAAAATTAGCCATGCATGGTGATGCATGGCTACTGTCCTAGCTACTCAGGAGGTTGCGGGCTGGAGGACCACTTGAGCCTAGGAGTTCAAGGCTACAATGAGCTATAACCAAATCACTGCATTCCAGCCTGAGTGACAGAGTGAAATTCTGTCTCTAAAGAAAATTAAAAATAAAAAAATAAATGTAAAGCATGTTTACCCATTTGTTATTGTCTTAGAACTTAAAATGTATATCTAATCAATCTGCTGTTGGCTATTACCATTTAGCATAGCAATTTTTAACTAAGAAGCAAATAATATAAGGTAAAAATTCAAATTGTATCTTTAAGTCCATTCTGACCCAGAAAAATGGAGCTCTATAAAAATATTTACATGCAGAAAAAAAGGAAAGACTAATAATTTAGTAATAGCTGTGCCAGAAAGACTTATACTCTCAAAAAATATTGGTTTATATTTTCCTTACAGATGACAAGGACCATGGAATCTATCCAATTTCCTTTTTTGTCCACTTGCCAGGAAACTCCTTCCATCTCAGCCTTCCAAGTAGACTGGTTAACCATACCCAGCTAATTTTTTAATTTATTGTAGAGATGAGG